>NW_007246113.1:116375-239061 GCF_000164805.1 Carlito syrichta | reverse complement strand
GTGTGGTGATTTCTAAAAGAACTAGACATTGACCTTCCATATGACTCAGCAATCCCCCTACTGGGAATATACCTGGAGGAACTCAAATCATTCTGCAAAAAAGATACCTGCACACACATGTTTATTTCAGCACTATTCATAATAGCAAAAACATGGAACCAACTGTGTTGCTCATTGAAACTGGATTGAATAAAAAAAAGTGGTACATTTACACAATGGAATATTACACAGTTATAAAGAAGGACAAACATATGGACTTCATATCAACTTGGGTGGATTTAGAGTCTATTATACTCAGTGATCTATCACAGAAATAAAGAACAGAGTACCACATGTTCTCACTCAAAAGCAGACCCTGAACATTTACCATAATATTATAAGGGATTGGCAGTAGCAGGAAACTGCTGGGGTTGGGGTGGGAGGGTACCTGATCTCAAAATCTCAAATCAGGCAAAGAGGGGACCAAAGGGAGGCCCAACTTTGCCTGTATAATGACCACTTGTACACCTAATCCTGAATTGCAGATCCCATCTTTAAAATAAACAAATTTTTAAAAAGAGGGGTGCTGTTCCTGAGGGCACATGAATTCCCACTGGGGAGAATCTCAAACTGGTGAGACTTTGATGGAGCTAGAGTTTCTGGTCAGGCAGCTGAGGGGGTGGAGGGTGAGATCAAGCCTGTGACATTCATTAATATAATCCTTTTAGACTGGGGAAGCCTGGGGATGCTTGAGTTATAGGCAGAATGGAAATTCATCTTTTGTGTAGGGTTTAGCACACAGAAAACTTTGATGCCTTCACCTCTTTCTGATGACTCTGGTATACACACACCAAGCAAAGAAAAGTCTTGGCCTGGATTTATTTATTTATTTATAGTTGGAGTCTCACTCTATTACCCAGATTGGGGTGCAGTAGCATGCTCACAGCCACCCCAGTGTCAACCTGCTGGGCTCAGGTGATCCTTCCACCTCAGCTTTCCAAGTTGCTGGAACTACAGGCACATGCTACCATGCCCAGTTAATATTTTTATTTATTTATTGTAGAGACAAAGTCTCACCAAGTTGCCCAGCTGGAGACAAACCTCAGTCCTCTCACCTCAGCTTCCCAAAGTGCTGGTCTGGCCGGTCTGGATTTAAAAGTAAAGAGAGACTATCACTCCTCCCCATCTCTCTCTCTCTCTCTCTCTCTCTCTCTCTCTCTCTCTCTCTCTCTCTTTTATTCTCTCTCTCTCTCTCTCTCTCTCTAACACACACACACACACACACACACACACACACACACACACTCGTACTGGCACACGCACACATATACAATCTACACAGTACATTGCAGTGGGTAATTCCGAGAGCTTCTTGGCTGACAGTGAAAGCCTACTTGCCTGAGCAACAATCAAATCCATGGACTCCCCTGACAATTACCCCAACTGTAGCGCTAGTAAAATAAACGAGCCTTTCAGAGGTTTCTGGAAGCTTCAGTCCTAGCAATCCCTCCTCAGATACAGTGGTTTGGCAATCTGGGGGCTCCTTGTGCTCTCACAAAAAGGATATCAAATATCTGACCACTTTTCCTGTGGTTGGACTATTTCATCTCCTTTGAAGATCATGATTTCTGAAAACACTGGCATCTCCTTTTCCTTTCCTATTTGTTTATCCTCTTGTAACTTGAAGGCACTAAAGCTCAAGTCATGGAAATTGTTAATTGCACCCTTGAGTTTTGTTGAACAAAAGAACTGGTGCTGGCTCCCGCTGGGGCTGCCAAGAAATACTGATTACTTGACCGGACATGGCAGAAGCCCACACTGGACGTCAGCTCCTCCATGGAGCTGCCTCCATCCCAGGATGTCACCCTGACCCTCGTGTTGTTACTGTTGAAGCCACTTAGAATCTAGGCATTTCGTTCTACAGAAAGTTTTTCTAGAAAACTTACTGTTAGCCAGGCGCAGTGGCTCATTCCTGTAATCCCAGCACTTTGGGAAGCCAAGGTGGGTGGTTTACTTGAGCCCAGGAGTTCAATACCAGCCTGAGAAACTTAGTGAAACCCTGTCTCTATAAATAAAAATTTCAAAAATTAGCTGAGTGTGGTGGCACGTACCTGCATCCCCAGCTACTCTGGTGGCAGAGGTAGAAGGATTACCTGAGCCCTGGAAGTCGAGGCTGCCATAAGCCATGATCACTGTGATCCTGCCACTGCACTCCAATCTCACCAACAGAGTGAGACCCGACTTGGAAAAAAAAGAGAGAGGAGAGAAAGAAGGGAAGGGAAGGAAGAAAGGAAGGAAGGAAGGAAGGAAGGAAGGAAGGAAGGAAGGAAGGAAGGAAGGAAGGAAGGAAGGAAGGAAATTAATTGTTGTAGGGTAATCATCTGTTACATTAATTCTCCCCAGACACCACCAGTTTCTAAGTGAAATCTTCGGGCATTTGTCAGCACTGACTCTCCACAAGTGTATCATTCCCCTCGGGGCAGCAAGAGCTCAGACACTGTGAGACAAGGACATAAAGTTCTTGTCAATGGCTCAATGCCCACTGCTTCTTATCTTCTGTAGCTTTGTGCCACTGAGTTCTGCAATACAAACCTTGTCTTTCCTGCTATCTTTCTTAACCAAGTAGCAGGAAAGTTCAAGAACATGAATACTTTCCAATGCCAGGATCTATTATGAGCCCTGTCCCCAAGACCTGCCATAGATCCCAAAGCAAAAAAAAAAGTCCTTCTTGTCATCTGCCTTCAGTCATTTTGGTGAAGGGACTCTCATGCTGAAAAAGTAACTTTATGAAATGGAGCCTGAGGGAGAGGATGAGACATGGCATCACAACTCCATAACAAACTCCTGAAGACCCAAGTCGTAGTAAGCAGCAAGGGACCCCACAGATGCAGCCTACACCGCCTCCCAAGCACAAGGCTGACAGGGCATATGTGCTCTTTGGCTCCTTTTATGTCAGGATAGACTGCTTTAGTTCTGCTATGGAAATAAATCTCTAAACTGGGATTGAGTGTCTCCTGTCCAGTCCAAAATACAGAGTTGGTAACAATGGATTCTTTGGTGTTCTGGAAAGGAAGGGCTGTTGGCATGGCTCACCCATCTCCCTTTGTGGAGGACGTTGCTCCATCTTCTCTGTTTCCCCTTCCTTCCTCTCCTTGCACTACATGATAAACAAACCAACCAGTATCATCCATTTCACCTTGAATGAGCTCCCTTATCCCCCCATATCGATGTCACTGACATTTGATTCTGAGGTATTGCGATAGGTGATAAACAACTATACCTTTTATAGAGGACCTAAGAAAAAAGGATAGAAAGAATAAGCAGGCTCATTGTTTGACAAGGTCTGCAGATGCCTCCCAGAAGGGGGGCCTATTCACGAGGATATCTTTCCTTCCTTACAAATTGCCTCCCCATCTGGCAGGCACAGCCATAGAGGTGGGGGAGAAGGGGTTTCTTAGTGTATGAGAGGCTTTTTTTTTTACATTGGCTAGTGTGGTGCCCCTCTGTTGAAAGGTTTTCTGGTTTGGTAATAATAGTCATAATGTTCATTAATGAGCTAGGTTCCTTTTTCATATTCTTCTTCATAATCAATGTTAATCATATTTTTGGTCATTCATGATCTCATGCAACCTCCGCTTTCAGTCTAAGAATGGAGCTAATTCTCAATGATGAATATTTCCAGTTCTGACTTCTTTGACCTCATTTTGTAGAAACCAACCTAGATCATTTCCAGAAAACTTGACCTCATGAACAAAGTAAGCCCTGAGTCCAGAAAATGCCATGATTTCTATCCTTTAAGCCAACTGTTTTGCTTGTAGAATCATAGGAAGTGAGCTCCAGAGTTAGACAGATCTAGATCTGATTTCCAGCTCTCCAACTCACTGACTCTGTGAGTTTGAGCAAGTCACCTGACTTCTTTGAAAGTCAGTTTCTCCATCCATAAGACGGAGTCAATAATACCCATCTTGTGAGACTTTAATGATCTAATTTAGGTTAAATTCCAGACACTCTCCACCAACTATTGTGCTTCCTAGGTCTTATTTCCTTCGGTACTCTTCTCTGTTCCATATTTGAATTTCAGTTTTATCAGTGAATACTGAACAGGGAGACACTTAAATGCTTAGAAACATTTTCCACATAACCTACTGTTCCATCTGCCCAAAACATCTTTGTCAGATATTTGCATGCCTCATTCCCTCATCTCCTTCAGGTCTTTACTCAGGTAACCCACCTTCAGTTAGACTTTCCTTGCCCACTCTATTTAAAATTAAAACCCTTTCCCCATCTCTGGAGTCCCTTTCATACCCCTTCCCTGCTTAGTATTTTGTTCCATAGCCCTCATCACTATATGAAGACTATATATTTGACTTCTTTGTTTCATTAATTAATCGTGTCCTCCCATTAGAATGTTAGCTCCCTGAGGACAAAGATATTTTATTCTTATGTACCCATCACATATCAGGTAGTCAGTAAACATTATTTAAACAAACAAATGTGTGAATGAAATCCTCAGAGTTTCTCCTATCTCACTCCATGCACCTTTTACTTGTTCTTCTATACTTCCCCACCAGGCTTTTGCTTCTGGCCAAAATGGAATAAAAGGGACCTAATTTACTTACCCTTATACCTTATAATAGATTGAATAATAATACCCAATGGTATCAAGTTATACTTCCTGAAACTGTAAATGAGGCCTATCTTTTAAAAAAAGGTCTTTGTAGACATAATTGAGGATTTTGAGATGAAGAGATTACAAGTTTTTTGTTTTGTTCTTTTTTGAGAAACTTGCCCTTGGCAGGTCTTTCTACCATGAATTTTCCTTTTTCCTTCTTGTCTTCTCACTAATAAACTCTGTTTTAAAACTTAAAAAGAGAGAGAGATTATTCTGGATTATCTGGGTGGGCTCTAAATGCCATCATAAGTGTCCTAGGAGACAGGCAAAGGGAGATAACACAGACACTCAGAGGAAAAGGCAATGTGAAGAAGGAAGTAGGGATGGAAGTGATGTGGCCACAAGTCTAGGAATGCCTGAAAAGCCACCAGAAGCTGAAAGAGTAAATACTGAATTCTTTACTAGAGCCTTTGGAGGGCTCTGCTAACATCTTGACTTCAGATTTTTGGCCTCCAGGACTGTGAAAAAATATATTACTGTTGTTTCAAGTTGTTTTAAGCTACCCAGTTTGTGGTAATTAGTTAAGAAGCACTAGGAAACTAATGCACACCTCAGACATCTGAAAAATGGACAAAATATGTGAAAAAAATGATTTTCTTAGCAACAGATAATGCAGGCCAATGATCACTGAGAGAAGGGAGATAATTGCCCTAGCTTACTTCCTGGAGAGTTTCCAGGGTGCAACACAGGATAAAGAAACAAAGAGTCATTTGTCTCCCCAAGTTGTGTGGACAGAATTGAGAATTTTGGGAGGCCAAGAGGGCTAGAATTCACATGACAGAATACAGTTGAGGAGAGAGCTTCACAGAGAGAAAGCACTCCAAAGACCTGAAGAGGTTTCATATGGAGTCTTCACCTGGGTACTGATCAGCACATAACTGTGAGAAAACTACCAGAGACCAGGAAAAAAGACCATGGGAAAGAAACAGGTGGAACAATTCCTAGAGCTCACAGGATTGCAGATAGCTCAATTTCCAACCATAGAAAACCTCAGGAAAAAAGGGGCGTCAGACAGAGTACTCAGGAAACTATCACCTCAGTAACATAGCAAAACTAACTCTAGATGAAAGACTTCTCTTGTGCCACCCAACAAGCTTAAAAGCAATCCTCCAAAGTGTCAGACTCTTCTTTCTAAGTAACTTAACTATGTCCTAGAACAAAGTTCAAAAACACATAAAGGAATATAAAAATATCCAGCACCCATAAAAAGGTAAAATTCACAATGTTTGGCATCCAATAAAAAAAATCAGGCATGCAAAACAGCAGAATTTATGACCTACCATGAGGAGAAAAATTAATGTCTTTAAACTACCCAGAAAATATACAGATGATAGAATTGTTACTATATTCCATATGTTCAAGAAAGAGGAAAAGGTCAGGCTTGGTGGCTCAGCCTGTAATCTCAGCACTTTGGGAGGTTGAGGCGAGTGGATTGCCTGAGCCCACGCTTTCAAGATCAGCCTGGGCAACTTGCGAAGATCTTGTCTCTACAATAAATCAAAAATTAGTGGGCATGGTAGCGTGTGCCTGTAGTTCCGGTTACTTGGAAGGCTGAGGCGGAAGGATCACAGAGCCCCGACGCTGGAGTGGCTGTGAGTGTGCCACGGCACTCCAGACTGGATGACAGAATGAGACTGCAACTCAAAAAAAAAAGAGGAAAGCATTTTAAGAAGAGATGTGGAAGGTATTTTTAAAAGACCGAACTTGAACATTAGAGATGACAAATACAATATCTAATGTGAAACATATACTATATAAAGGCAGATTAAACACTATAGAATAAAAGATTAATAAACTTGAAACCAGAAATATAAATTATCTAAAATGAAATACAGCCGAAAACAAGACCAACAATTAAAAAGCAACAATGACTTCATGAGACCTAATATACATGTAATTGGAAATCCTCCTCAAAGGTGAAAAAGGCAGAAAAAAAATATGAGAAAAATAATAACTTTTTTTCAAATCTAACGAAAACCATAAACCCACAGATCCCAGACACTCAACAAACCCCAAGAATGAGAAACATGAAAAAAACTACACTAAGGCACATCAGAATCAAATTTCTTAAAACTTTTGATAAAGAGAAAAACCTTAAAAACAGTCAGAGAAAAAATACACATGTACATATGGCCACAAAGAAGAATGATGGTAGATTTCTCTTTGGAAACAATGCAAGAGAAAAGGCAGTGAGTATCTTCTTTAAAGTAGTGAAAGGGGGGAAAAAAAAAACCTGTCAACCTAGATTGTTATATTCAGTAATATATCTTCTAAAAACAAAGGTGAAAAACTTTAAAAATAAATGTAGCCTGGAAGAATTCATCATTGGTAGACTTACTCTGCAAGAAAGAGTAAAGTAAGTCATGCAGGCAAAAGGAAAACGATATCGTGTGAAACTGTGGCTCTAGACAATCGAATGACAAGTGTTGGATGATAAACATGTGGGTTAAAGTATAAAATACTTTTTCTTCATTTTAAATATATATATTAAAAACTAGTTGACTTTAAATCAAAGATAATAACATATAAAGGGGTATATAACAATTAAACATAAACTAGATGACAACAATAGCTCAAAGGCCGAGAGAAGGAAATGGAAGTATACCCTTGTAATCTTCTTATACTATACATGAAGGGATATGGTAAGTGAAGCCAGATATGGTAAGTTACAGATATATGCTATATACCCTAAAGCAACCATTCAAGTAAACAAACAAAAACTTGGCAATTTCCATATTTAAACTAGTCTTAGATATGGAAATGGGACTACATTTGGTTAAAATCTTGCCTTGTCTTTTTATCTGAGGAATTCTATTAGGATATTTAGAAAATAGCTTATTGATTTTTTCTTTTAAAAGAGTCTCAGCAAGGCTCATTGCTAGTTTTATTTTCCATAGCACAATTTCTTTCTCTTGGTTCTATTCCTAAGGCAGTACCTGCAGGTTTTGTTTTCATGCTTCAATATTTCAAAGAGAGGGAGACTGATAGAAGTCTGAATATGACATTCTTGCAAGATGCTCCTGTGGATCATGTGACTTCTGGCACACTCAGTTCCTTTTGTAGAGTGATTTTATGGTGTGAGGGTAATTGTTCTCAGAGTCTTGCCATGTAGCTAAGCATTTATGTGAGACGGCTGGATTGCTTCCCAGTGTAGATCTGACAAGACATTTATTACAAAGTCACCCTGAATGAGCCCCTTTTTTGCTTGAATAGTTTTGGTTAAAAACAAACAACAAAAAGAAACTACTTTTAGTTTAGCTTTTTTATAGATTGTAAATTTTATTTAATTTAGATTTGTGTTTAATTGTGGCAATTTTTAAAAGGGAAACATAAGGAGTTTTACCTTTAGATTATGTTCTTTGATCTTAGAAAATGCAGAAAATACCTTTATGGAAATTGGAACTGGCAGCCAATTCCTGATCAAAACCCCAAGTGTCCATGCCATAAGAGATAAGACAAACAAGTGGGACCTCATCAAACTGACAAGCTTCTGCAAAGCCAAAGAAACTATCAAGAGAGCAGGGGGAAAGCTCACAGACTAGGAAAAGATATTTGCCAAGTGTATGTCTGACAAAGGCCTAACATCTAGAATCTACAAGGAGTTCAATTGTGCTGAAAAGAAAAACAAAAACAACCCCATTACAAAGTGGGCAAAAGATATGAATAGATACTTCTCAAAAGAAGGCATACAAGCAGCCAATAGATACATGAAAAAATGCTCATCCTCACTATTCATCAAAGAAATGCAAATTAAAACTACTCTGAGATACCACCTAACTCCAGTCAGGATGGCCATCAACAACAACTCAAAAAACAACAGATGCTGGAGAAGATGTGGGGAGGAAGGAACACTTCTACACTGTTGGTGGGAGTGTAAACTAATACAACATCTTTGGAAAACAGTTTGGCGATTCCTAAAAGATCTAAAAATCAACCTTCCATACGACCCTGCAATTCCCCTACTGGGAATATACTCAGAGGAACTCAGTCACTCCATGAAAAAGATACCCGCACATATATGTTTATTGCAGTATTGTTCACAATAGCAAAAACAGGAAACCAACCATTCTGCCTATCAAAAGAAGACTGGACAAAAAAAGTGTTGTACATATACATGATGGAATATTGTACAGCCATAAAGAAGGACAAAATTATGAACTTCACAGCAACCTGGATGGACTTAGAGTCTGTAATACTAGTGATGTATCACAGAAACAAAGAACTGAGTATCACATGTTCTCACACATAAGCAGACCGTGAACAATTATCATAATACTATAAGAAAAGAACTGGCAGTAGTGGGAATCTGCTGGGGGGGGGGGGACACCACATTAACAAGGGTACCTGCATAATGAACATTTGTATACCCAACACTGAATTGTACCCCATCTTTAAAATTAAAAATAAAAAAAAGATTATGTTCATTGTTAATGTGTTCACAAAGACTCAAACTGATTTGTTTTTTAACTGAGTGGAAAGAACTTTTAATTATCTAGTGTAAAATATGACTGGTTTAGGAGTCACTAACGTCTTCTCACCTGTGCTGTCTTTCTTTCTTCACCACTAGAATGTAAGTTCCCAACAGGCAGGGGTAATGTCTTCTTCATTGCCATATCCCTGGTAGTGAGAATGCCTTAGTGAGTTCTTTTATTTGTTGACTGGATTAAGAAATTACCATCATTTAACTTAAAACAATAAACCCTGTATGGTGACTGGGACATGAGCATCAAAAAATAAAATGTGAGCCGGGCTCGGTGGCTCAGCCTGTAATCCTGCGCCTTTGGGAGGCTGAGGTGAGTGGATTGCCTGAGCCCGCGGGTTCGAGACCCACCTGGGCAGCGAGACCTCATCTCTACAATAAATCAAAAAATCAGCCGGGCATGGTAGCACATGCCTGTAATTCCGGCTACTCGGAAGGCTGAGGCGGAAGGATGGCCGGAGCCCAGCAGGTCGAGGCTGCGGTGGCCAGGAGCGGCCACTGCACTCCAGTCTGGGTGACAGAGTGAGACTCCAACTCAATAAATAAATAAATAAATAAATAAAATGTGGAATATAGTGTCTCCTTTAAGAAAATGGCATAGTGTATTAGTCTAATAGGGTTGTCATAATAAAATACCACAGGCTGAGTGACTTAAACAACAGAAATTAATTTTCTCGCAATTCTGGAGACAAGAAGTCCAAGATCAAGGTGCTGGAAATGTAGGTGTCTGGGGAGGTCTTTCTTCCTGGCATGTAGGAGCAGACTTCTCCTGTGTCTTCACATGGCCTTTCATCTGTGGGGGCAAAGGAGTGGGAGCTCTGGCATCTCTTCCTCTTTTCATAAGGACACCAATCCTATCAGATTAGAACCCTACCCTATGACCTCATTTAACCTTAATTATCCTCTTAAAGGCCCTATCTCCAAATATAGCCAGATTCAGGATTAGGGCTTTAACATATGAATTTCAGAGAGAAACAATTCACTCAATTTGTTTGTTTTGTTTTTTCCTGGAAAATGTCTAAACCAATGTGTGTAAGGTCTATAGCACCTTGGAGAAATGGAACATTTAACTGCTAAAATTATTTCATCTAACAAAATGTTCCCTTTATTAAGTGTTACAGAGAATGGGGTTAAAAGGTTATTCTCTGACTGCTGCAGAAGCCTCTGAGGGGTGGAGAGTGGTGGAGGGGCAGTGGGAGGGGACCAACCCCTGTGCCCCAGTGTGTTGCATGCAGCATGGCTCCATCTGTGCCTGGTGAAGAGCCACCATTTTCAAGCTGATCTGATCTGGAACACAATGGATTCTCAGTTGTGTAGGATCTCAGACATGAGCAGGACTATGTAGTTGACAGTTTCTAAGGGTCAAGTCCACCTGTGAAAAGACATCTATAACTGTCTTCTAAAATTAGAAAACAGAGAATAGGGACAGTAGTATTATCTACATTGACTATAATTAATTATGCAGTTGCTTTCATTTTTTATGGTCCTTTGTCTTTTGTACTTATAAACATGAAATGTATATATAAATATGAGTCTGTTTTAAAGTGTAAGATTGGAGCTTATATATGTACATATATATGTACATACATATATATATTATCTTTAAAATATTACTCTGTTCTTTAGCCTAAATTTCCAAATGCAATGGTTCTGGTGTCCAATAACCTATTCCTGAACATTTTTATCCACTCGGAGTAATAATGCCATGAAGTCTTAATAAGAACAATAAAAAAATTACAACACATTATGAAAGGCAGTCACCTTAACATTCACTTACTTAAATTATTGTATTTTGTTTGTTTAATATACTTTGAAATGGAAAAGAATTAAAAACTCAAGGCACATCCATGATTTTATTCCTAATCTGTACAAGTGAGAAGCAAAAAAAAAATAATAATAAAAATAAAAAAACAGTCTATCAGACAGCCTGTCCCTGGGGATACTGGTTAATGTTTCCACATTTTCCTAGAAATTAGTACCGTGATTTCAGAAACACGCTGGCTTTCTAGTCTACACCAGATTGTACCAGTTAGTTTGTTCACAAGCAACAGGTTATTAGGGGGAAAAAAATCTTCCCTCTAATATTTCAACATGCTTTTCAGGAAGTTAGAATTGGATATCTGATGTGTCTGAAAACAATCCTTTCCTAGTTACAGCAAAACCAGTTGTGTCCAAAGGTCTTAGATTTAGAGATAAATTAGGTACCTAAAAGAGACTCATGTGGAAGTTTTCTCACTGGCAGTCCATTAAAGAATAATTTTATTAATGATTTGCTCTACAGGCCATTGTTTGCTCAAAGGGCCACAGAATTTGTTTTTTACTTCTTTTTGTGAAGTATAACATATAGAGAGAAAAATGAACAAAATATAAATTTATAATTAATTAATAATTTTAAAACAAATACCCATTTAACAGCTCCCAGGTAAAGCAATAGAACATTACCAGACCTCAGAAATTTCCAGTATGTCCCTTCTTAATTAGAACATCCTCCTTTGACTTTGTTTTAAATACTTCCCTGCTTTTCATTATACTTTCATCATCTATGTATAATTATAATTTAGTTTGAGTTTTGGACTTTGTATATATGCAATCAGACTATATGTATTATTTTAAACTTGCTTCAAAATTCACATTGCTGCCTGCATTTTTTTTTTTGCATTGCTGTATGGTGTTCTATTGCACACAGCACAATTTATTTATCCATCCTATTTTTAATGGACATTTGGGTTGGTTCAGGCATTGAGCAGTTATGGGTCATGCTGCTTTGAACACTCTTGCATATATTCTAGGGCATATGTTCATTTGCTTCCCTAGAGCATGAAATTCTCTAGAAGGAAACTGCAGGGATGTATAGAAGACAAATATCAGGAGACAATCCACTTTCCCAAGTGGTGGTACCAGTTTGCACTTCTACCAGCAATGAAAATGCCATTGCTCTATATCCTTGCCAACTGTGCTTTATAAGACGTCTCAATTTCATATTTGATTTTTGTAAAAGCTTCTACCTTAACTTTCAGCGAAACGTAATTATGAAGCTTAGTATGATATCCTCACTGTATGCACTCTCCTCACAGCGTAGCAAAACAAGCAACCCTGTTAATACTATTGCCCCTTCTATTTGAGTGACAAAGAGGTCCAGAGGTTGGTTTTGTTTCATGGGATTCCAAACCTTTTCACAGTCTGAGTCCTTCTTCTTTGTATATACTTCACTGTGTCCATCTCTCCTTTAAGATGTTGTTTCTGTCCAAGTGCGATGGGTCACGCCCATAATCCCAGCACTTTGAGAGGCCAAGGCAGGAGGATTGCTTGAGCCCAGGAGATCAAGACTACCCTGGGCAACATAGTGATATCTCATTTCAAAAAAAATGAGAATTTTAAAAAAGGATGTTGTTTCTAGAACTGAATGGGCTGGCGGGTACGGAAAATCAGGCTTAATGAGAAATCATTCTGAAGCATCATAAAGACATGTCATGGTGCCAGCTACTTGCCAAGAAAGCAGAAGGAAGGTAGAACACCCTGAGTCTTTGTCTGCAGGGTGAATGTGGTCTGAGTGATTAACTATTAAGAATTCTTGACTTTCCCTTCCTTTCAGGTGAACTAAAAAAATAATAGGACTGCTGGAAAGGATCTATGAATGTATTTTACAGGCCCAGAAAATGCCAACCTTTGCTGTCTCCACTTAGTAAAGCGAGGCCCTGCCTACCACCTACCACTGGTGAGGAAGGAAAGAATGGCAATGCCTCTACTGCTCAAGAGACTGCAGTTAGAGCACCGTTGTTCGTTCTTTAGATCGTATATAAAATAATGCAGGTGAGACTCAGAAAGCCACTTGAGAGCTTATGGATAACATTCATTCTGAAGATGGACAAATAAATAGAAAAATGCATGTATTTCAAATGTTCTAATGCAAGGAAATTACTGCCATTTATGGAGCATGTACAAATTGCCGGGCACTGTGTTGAGCAATTTCATACATTACGTGTTTAACCTTCCTGGCAGCGTGAGACCTGAGATGCTCTTCCCCTCCTCATTTTTCATGCCTACGTCAACCTGGCTCACTCCTACCTACTCATGGGTCAGCACTCACCTTGATGGTCTCTTCCTCCAGGAAGCCTCCCCTGACACACCAGGCCCAGCGTGTGGTCCTGATCCGTACAGTACCTTGTTTCCCAGCAAATGACTTTTGTAAGCATCTGTTATAGGTCAGGCACTGTGCTTGTGCTTACACACTGTGTCTCTCCCTAAACACACGCTAACTCTATTAGATACATCTTCCTCACCATCTTTTTTACAAACGAGGAAACTGGCCAGGCGCAGTGACTCATGCTTGTAATCCCAGTACTTTGGGAGACCCAGGCAGGAGGATCACTTGAGCCCAGGAGTTTGAGACCAGCCTGGGCAACAGCGTGAGACCTCATCTCTACAAAAAATCAAAAAATTAACTGGGCGTGGTGGCTGTGCCTGTAGTCCCAGCTACTTGGAAGGCTGAGGCAGAAGGACTGCCTGAGTCCAGAAGATTGAGGCTGCAGTGAGCTGGGATTGTGCCACTGTCCTCTAGCATGGATGACAGAGTTAGACCCCGACTCAGGAAGAAAAAAAAAGGAGGCTGAGGATAGTTTAATATCTTGCTCAACATTTCACAGCCATTAAATCCAGAACCAGAAGTTGAGCTCCTTAGGTTATTACCATTAGCCTGTTCCCCACCCCTACTCCCCTGTCCCAGCTTTCCTTTCTGGACAGATTAGTTGTACAGAGTGTGACTTTTGTAAAGACCAGTGTGAATGGAGTAGAGAATGTTCTATGGACTTAAGGCTAGAATTACCCTCAAATTCTTTCTTTCCATTTGCTTGAATAAAATGTATCAACTTGAATAAAACGTATCAACTGAATAACCACACGTATTACCCAATATTAAATTAGAAAAGCAAATGAGACTGCTGTGAATGGCTCTGATTGTGGTCCTGGAGTCAGATAGCCTATGTTCACACAAACACAAACGTGTTCCTCCAGGGTTGTGTGGCCTGGGCAAGTGTCTTGAGCTTCTCGTTTTTCAACCAGGTATGACAATGATATATCTGTCTTGGTGTTGTGTTGGGATTGGATGAAGTCATAAGCATAAGTTCATCACACAATACCTGGCACACACCTGGGCTCATTAAATGTGGGTGAATCCTTAGGATGCTTTTGTTGCCAGTGACAAAAAAATCTTGATTTGACTAGTTTAAACAGCAGAAAGTATTATGTCAAATAATAAGACCAAAGCTCAGGTGGCTCCCTATTTAATTCAGGGTAAACTCCCAAGTTAATTCCAGGGCTCAGTGACTTCCCTGGTGTACTCCAGACCTGCATCCAGGATTTGACTTTACCCAAAAGCTAAAGAGATGCTTTAAGGCAGTGATTGCCAACTCTTGGGCCATAGACCAGTACCACGACTTGTTAGAAACTGGGCCGACAGCAGGAGGTGACAGTGGGTGAGTGAGCAAAGCTTCATCTATATTTACAGCCACTCCCTATCACTTGCATTACCTCCTGAGCTCCACCTCCTATCAGATCAGCAGCAGCATTAGATTCTCATAGGAGTATGGACCCTATTGTGAACTGTACATGCAAGGGATCTAGGTTGCACACTCCTTATGAGAATCTAATGCCTGATGATGTGAGGTGGAGCTCTCAGAGTGATGCTAGCCTGGGAAGCAGCTGCAAATACAGATTAGCATTAGCAGTGAGGCTTGACTGCACAGAGGCCATAATAAATCAATTGCTTGCAGACTCACATCAAAATAATAATTTCATAATGATAATTATTTAATATATATTATATTGTAATAATATAAATAAAGTGTATAATAAATGTAATGTGCTTGAATCATCCCCAAACCATCCTTCCCTACCCTAGTCCATGGGAAAATTGTCTTCCAGGAAACCGGTCCTTGACCAGATGCCAAAAAGTTTGGGGACCGCTGCTTTAAGGTAGAACACTGAGCTCTGACCAACTGCTGAAATATCTTTGAGTCCCTGTTGATTTATTCTGCAATTTATCCAGTTTCCTCCCTCCCAGCACCAAGAGCAGCCACTAGGAAACACCATATTGTTATTCCTGCTTCCTTTTTCCGTCTCCTTTCACCCTCTTCTAAGACCTTCTGCTTCTCAGGCCCCACCTAGGAAGTTCTGTTTTCCTGCTTCTTGGTGCAAATCTAAATTTCTAGCAAGGCCCTGCTCTAGGCTTTTCTAGATGAGAGCCGGCTAATCTGAGCATCTAAGCCACAGGGACATGAGAGCAGTAATTAGTGGCACTGTTCAAAAACTCTTGTATTTTGAAATAGTTTTCATATGAAAAGTGAAAATAAAGGAATTTGATACACTGAGACAAATCAATGGGAGAACATCTTAGCACAGGTAAAATGCTTAACTTTTTCTGTAAAGTTTGTCTTTTTCTTCCCTGCTTTTTTGTTTTGTTTTGATTTTTAGTTTTACTTCAAAAGCAAAATCTCAAAACAGAAAAATTGTAAGACATAGAAAAATGGAAACAGATAAGTATAAAAACATCCACAATTCCACATTACTAATAATCCTTTAGTATACAGTAAGTCTCCTACTTATGAACAAGTTCTGTTCTAAGAGCACGTTCATAAGTCCAATTTGTTCATAAGTCCAACAAACTTAGCCTAGGTATCCAATTAACACAATCAGCTGTACAGTGGTATACTGTAATAGGCTTATAATACTTTTCACACAAATTATACATAAAAAATAAAAAAAATTAAATCCTACAGTGCTATAGCTAGAAAATTACAACAGCTAGTATATAGGAGCTGGCATCAAGTGAACAGGCAAGAAGAGTTACTGACTGGAGGAGGGATAGGAGGTGGGAGATGGTATAGCTGAAGGATCATCAGCAACGGGAGATGGAGGGCAGCTGCAATTTCACTCATGCGCTACCCTCTTGAAAAAAACGATTCAGTGATGTCTGGGTAATAGCTTTTTTTTGTCATCATAGATGACATGGGGCCACTGGATTGCATTCTGAACGGTAGCTTCAACCTTTGTGTGCTGGTCTCCATTCGGGTCCTGTGCCTCAAAAACTAACAATGCTTCCTCAAAGAAAGAAAATTCCCTTGCCATTTCCTACATTGGGAATCTCTTCAGTTCTCCAGTTGCTTCTTCCTCCTCTTGTCTCTCTTCGTCCTTTCTCTGGGTCTCTAGTTCCATCAGGTCTTCATGAGTAAGTCCCTCATGCTGCATAGCAAGGAGTTCAGTGAAGGGGTCCTCTTGCAGATCTAGCTCCAGTTCTTGCTCAGGGTCACTGCATTGCTGAAGATCTCTTTGGACTCCTCATCCACTTTCTCAAATCCATGAAAATTGGGAATAAACTGCAGGCGAAAGTTCTTCAAAATCCCATTCATGGATGTGGTGACAGCCGTAACCTCATGCCAAGCAAAGTCAATGTTTTTTATGGCCTTGTAGATGTTATAGTCCTTCCAAGACTGTTGTAGGTTTGTTCCTGATTCATCATTCACCTTTACTGCCTAACGAAAAGTGTGACATAAATAATATTTCTTGAAAGTCACTATGACTCCCTGTTCCATAGGTTGGATGAGTGTCCTGGTATTCAGTGCAGATGTACTACTTTGAGGTTGGGATGAAAGTCATTCGTGAATGGGGGGTGGCCCGGAGCACTGTCAAGCAGCAAAAGAATGTTGAATATGATGTCCTTCTCCAAGCAATACTTCTCTACCTTCAGAATAAAGTGGTGGAAAAACCAATACTGGAAAATGGCCTGTGTGACCCAGGTTTTGGGGTTACCCTTCCATACAACAGGAAGGGAGCACTTGGCTATATTTTTAAGGTCTCTTACACTCTTTGAATGATAAACCAAGAGAGGCTTCAGCCTTATGTTTCTGGAAGCATTGCCACCAAACAACAGAGTTAGTCAATTCTTTGCTGCTTTATAGCCTGTCATCAACTTTTCCTCCTTACTGATGTAACTTCCATCTGGCATCCTCTTCCAGTACAGTCCTCTCTCATCCACATTAAAAACCTGCTCAGGTGAATATGTACCTTCATTGATAATTTCTCAAAGCGTCACAGGAAATTCCCAGGCAGTTACCATATCTACACTTGCTGCTTTGTGACTTACTTTTATATTGTGAAGGTTGTCTCTAGCCTAGAGCCAATGAAACCAGTCATGGCTGGTTTTAAAGGATGTGCCCTCTGATTCTTCACTGTGTTTCTTTTTCAAGACTTCATAAAGGCTTTTAGCTTTCTCTTGAATCAGCATTAAGCTGAGCAGGACTCAACACTCATGATCCTGTATCCACACATAAGCAGTTTCTCCATCTCCTCCATTACTTTTCCACGCATCATCAATATTATTGTCAACATAATTAGCATAGGAGACTTCACATGTTCCATGGTTTTGTCCCTGTTCTTTAGAATGGTGCCAATGGTTGAATGATTCATGTTATAAGAACAAGCAAAGTCTACCATCTTTTCACCTCACTCCACTCTCTCCATTATTTTTACTTTTGTTTCCATCATTATCACTTGGCACTTCTTAGCGGTACCAGCTACACCACCACTGCTTTTATGCTTGTTTCCAGACATCCTGAGCTTAAAATAAAGATAAGGTACTACTATACTCTATACAGTACTGTACAATAAAGTACACAAAGGCACAACCACTTGTAGATGATTAACACACATGACAATGTACTCCAGACATGTAAACTAAAATATGTGGCCAGACATGCACATTTGCATCTTTGAAAGTTCGTTAACTTGAAGTTTCTTATGAAGGGGATTTACTATATATGTACACACACTATATACACACACACACACTATATACACACACATACATTATATACACACGCACTATATACACACACACACACATGCTAGGGGCATTTTTTTATCATGCAAATGCTTTTTATTTTCAAACAGAGAATTATACCCTATGTCCAGTTTGGTAACCGCTCTTCTAACTCAGCAATTACAGCATTAATATATTTTTATATGAATAGATATAGTTCCTCAACATATATTTTAATAGCTGCTGATTATTCTATTGTTTAAATGTACTATAGTATATTTCAGAAACCTCCAGTTATGGAACAAAACAAATAGTTTTGTACATGGGTTGGCAGGTGCGTTCTTGTGTTTTTTTTCTTAAGTCATTATTGAAGTAGGTACTTTCAATTCCAGTTGTGCAATTTTGAATAAGGAATTTCTTTTATTTGACACTTGTTCATCTTAAAATGGAAATGAGATCTACTCTTCGGGGTTATAGAATTGACCAATGAAGGATATAAAAAAAAAACTATGAAACTTTAGCAATGAAGTTAAACTTTAGCAATGAAGCTGGAATGAAGCTGGGTAGAGTTGTCTTCGAAGTAAATTTAAATGATGAGCCCCTGAGGACTTCTCTGTTTGTTTATGTTAACTTTGAAAATGATTGTGTATCATTTCTATCTGGATGAGTGGATTTGCTGTGTTTTGAAGACAACCCATTCATTTGGTTTCTCCCCAGTTTTCTAGTGCTTCAGTTTCAAAATATCTCATCTTAGGGGTTCAGGCTGTGTGTTCATAGACCAGGCTCAATGGCTGACACCATTTTCCTCCAGAAATCTCAGCATGTGAGCTGACTTGGGCACTCTTGACTAATTTTTAACCTCGCATTACAGGCCATAAGTCATTGTCAAAGGCTGGATGGATTGATCTGGAATGTAACGGTTTATTTATTTACTAGCTCCTTAGTGTGAAGCGTTATGTTATGGTGGTGATGGTGTTGTCCTGCCATGCAAAAATGTGCACACTCTTTAAGGCTGAGGCTTAAGTCAGGATCATAATATTCTGACCTCAGTGAGTGGTGATTTTCCAAAGTAGCAGGAAAACTTTAAAGATATAGTAGCAGAAGTTCCAGCTGACTATCCAGAAGCCAAGGCAGAGCAGAACTTCAAGCATGAGATTTTGCCTTCACATTCTGTGACTCCTCCCTCCCCACCACACCGACACATGAACACAGACATGTTCATGTTTCAATCCTTCTTTTAAGGACCATCTCAAATCCCTTATCTTTCATACACCTTTCCCAACCTCTTCTGTCCTCTCAGATATTCCTGTACTCTAAATTCTTTCACCACTTAGCAGTCTACTTCATACATGTTGTCACTTAATAGGAAACTGTAGTCTCTGTTACCATTTCTTGTACATTTGCTTTGTCTCCCCTGACAGATATGCCCTCTGAGGTGAGGACCATGTACACATCTGTCTCCAGAAGCTTTAGCCAGAGTACAGCACAGAGTCCATGCTCAACCAGTTATTTGGAAAGATTGATTCAAAACAGGACTGGCTTATCCCTTCTTGCTTGAATTCGACTCACCTGACATTTATCATGGGCCCAGATGCTCCTGACTCCAGACAAGGCACTTCATGAATGAGAGCATTTCCAGTCACTTTTAAGACCATTGAATAAGAGAAAACACCACTGAATATACAAAACACCAACTGTGTTCAGTGCACATCTACAATATATTAAAACAGATACCCTTTTTTCCTGGGTTCCCCCTCCATTATTCAGTGGTGCTCTTCCACATAGAAGGAACATGAGACAGAGGTAGAGGATGGTCTCCAGGAGATACTGCTGAGGTCTGGAGCATGAAGAGCCACAGCATGAACCCCATCCCAGGAAGTCAAAAATAAAATCAAAGGGCATCGTCATGTCATAAGTCAGTGGGCACTTGGCAACACGACAGGTTACTCATGTATGTTTATTGGATGACTGTCATGCACAGGCCCTACCCTGGCTGCTGGACCCAGTGGTGACCCAGACAGGGAAGGGTCTGCCTTCCTGGTGCTTGCCACTGCTCTCACTCCATACATATGTCACATACTTATAAAGATGATGCCAATGATTTCACAGCATAGCTGGGTCTACATTTTATCAGTTATACACTTTAAGAATAGAAAGTGCTTCTCTAAAGCAAACCTAACTTTTTCCTGCCACAATATGCTTCTCGGATACAAAGCTATTGGCACAGAGTTCTGGGCACAGGGTAGGCACTTCAGTAAAAATTTACTGAATGAAAAAACAAAGACTAAAACTTTAGAAATAACATCTACTCCAGAGGAAAATAAATAGGTTGCTGAAGTCATAATTAGTGTCTTCTTTATTCTGGAATCCTTCACTATTAATGCCACATGCTGGAATTACCCAATTTTTATTTATTTGTTTGTTTTTTAGGTTATAAAAAGTTTATTCAGAAAGTAGATCAGAGAGAGAAAGGGTGAATTCACTTTTCTGAGATTGGAGAGGAAACCATACATTTAAAGAAATTGACTGGGATTATCTAATTTTTAAATGAATGAATATACTTGCATCGTGAATCTTTAGAACATCAAAGAAAGATTTATAATGATAATAACTATGAGACCAACTGTCTTCCTTTACAGAGGAAGCTCTGGGCCAGAAGATTTAAATGTCCTGTTCAAGGTGACACAGGTAGTTTTCAGGCATCAAAATTACAGCACTTTATACTAAAGGCTATAAAATCTTTTGTGTTCCTCAATGCCCTACAAAAAATGCATTGTTCAGTGCAATAGTTATATGCCAAGATTCCATCACAGTAATATACTGTAAGCATTTAATTGTTTAGTTGTATGGAAATTTTTAATTAAGAGCTTCTCAAGGAATTCTTTTTAATAAGATAACTTTCCATAAGGTAAAGAATCCAATAAATAAATAAAAATCCACCTAAATCTTCCTCTGAATGGTCCCCAAAGTACTTGCTGTGAAAACAACACAATTCCTTGCTGGGGCAACACAATGCAGCTTACAAATCTCACTTTAATTACGTGTATTCTACCTGCATTCGGTGTGTATTGGGAAACTGTAAATACTCTCAGTCTTGTCCTGGCAGGTTAGTGTCATGGGTCCAGTCGTGAAAAATGTGTGCGCATCAAGGAAAAGTATAAGGATAACACCTACAGAGACTGATTTCACAGCTGCACTGAGTTATGAATTATTTTGCAAAATGTGTTTGAGGCATTCCTTCAAAACACATTAGCAGATATAAAGGAAGTGCAGACCAATAAGGCATGAATGCGACCCTTAAAGGCAGGGATCTGTGTTCTAGGGACAGAGGACTGGCTCGAGCCTCAGATAGACTTCACTGGACCTTGAAATAAAATGCAAGAGATAATCTACTTCCCGTGAGGCTTGATCCAGGAGCTCAGTCACGTCTCCAAGGACTAAGGTTTTCTCTGTCTTTCTCCCTATTTTCCATGGGTCAAGTTCCTAAGGCTCCAGGTTCCTGCAGCTGCGTCAGATGCTCCTTTGGTGGTGGCAGGTGACTGCCACATTTACCCCCACTCTGTCCAAGTAAAGAAAGTGAAATGTCTGTGCTAGCTTCCTTTGCGGTCATTGGGTGTCCACTTGGTTTCTACCAGCTTGGGTAGAAGGCCCACATTCAGCTTGGGTAGAAGGCCCACATTGGACCAGTCACCGGAGCAAAGGGAATGATCTGAGGGCCTTAGGTCTGTGCCACTTGCCTGTGCCTGAACCACTTATGACAAATTGATTAGTTTAAGCCGCGTATGGTAGACTGGGAGCTGGGGTGGGGTCAGCTCCACTCAAAGCATTCATCAGAGAATGGGGAAAGGGGAGTTGCAGCTGATTAGCTGCAGGATTCTGTTGTCTGGAGAAGGGGAAATCAAAAGTAGAAAAGCAGCTGACAAATTCCACCTCCCCCTCCCCAGATGCCCACCAGGATCTTTTTGTAACACTTTAAATGACTTTTCTTTGCAGACAACCAGCCGTGCTACATGAACCACAATGTGGTCTTTCACTTTAGAGGACTCATTCTGCAGGAAGGCCCTTATGCTACAAAAGATGTTTCAGTGTCACTGAAGTGACAGAGGCTAGAAACTAAAAGAAAGCATGAGTCAGAGCCAACAGAAGTAAAGCAGATTTAGGGGCCATCACCAGGGCCAGAACCTCATCGATGTATGTCCCACAGCACCAACTTCGGCAGCAGCTTCTTCAACCACAACAATAACATGTGCATAATGTTGGCACCGAGGTCTATTAGAAAAAGGGGAGATGATGTCTCAGGGAGGAAGGCTGTATGATAACTGGAAAAAGCTTTGAAATGGATGCTGAAAGGCTCTGCTAGTCTAACCCCATACTGTTAATTCACAAGAGGAGATGTTCACACCTGGGCTTTGGAGCCAGTCAGTCAGCTTCACAGGTTCACTGTGTGACCTTGGGAAACATACTTAACCTCTCTGGTCCCAAATGTTACCCTCTATAAAACAAGAGCAGGAGGTTAAAAATCCCAGTAAGGCCTGATGGGGGGGTGTCTAGTTTGTGACCCAGTGCCATGAGAAAGATGCAAAAAATTGCACAGAAGTTAGATTGGAAAATATAGATTTTTTACAAAGTAAATTAGAAAGAGCGAAGAGAGAGGAGATTCATCTTCCCAAGATAGGGGAGGGGACCAAAGCTTAGGAGACATGGCAGTGGCATAGCTTAGTGAGCACATGGCCTGGCCAGTGCCTATTAAGGCAATGATTGGAAAGTAAATCAGAGAGAGAGGAGATTCACCTCTCCAAGGTAGGAGAGGGGGCCAAAGTTTAGGAAATATGACAGCAACCTTAGCTTCAAAGAGCACATGGCCACACCAGAATCTAGTAAAGCAATGGCAAATGGCTGCTTCAGGTTGAATCCTTTTAAACTTTCCCTTCGATGGGGGCAGGTCATTAAGGTGATTGGGTGGTGGTCTGTCCACATCATCACGGAGGGCAGGTAAGCACAGATACTGACTTCAGGTGACGGACAGCAGGCAGATGGGTGGGTTAGTCACATGATGGCTGCCATGGTTGGGGAGGGGGTCCGTCTATGTCATGAAGGGCTGATTAGGTTAACTTAGGTCTTATGGACGGAGGCAAATACTTGAAATAGAAAAGCTAATTAGTGCAAAACAAGCTGGGGCGGGGATTGTAAAACAATGACCAATAGCTACCACTGAGAAACCAGTTCTGTCCTTGGCTAGTGATTAGAGGGAAAATTAAAGTGAACTGCTAGAAAAACATCACAGATCTGGGCAATGTTAAAATGACCGCTCACTGGTTGGGTATATTGACTTCATCTTACGTCCTTTCAAAGAGTAATAACAATTCTCATTGTTAGTGTGTTATCTTGCTAGGTTTCAGTTTGTTCCCATGTAAGCAAATGGATGAATTTTTTAAATAGAAGTTATTCATTGCCTGGTGGATGATATAAGAGAGGTGGTGTGATAGCTGTGGGATGGAAGGACATCAGGACGTGAACAGAGTTGACTGAACTCATGCAGTGGGAACAATTTGGAGATGAAAAACCTGATTCCCTGTGCAGATAACCTGGCTGCTCTGCTGTCCCAAGAGGAAGGGCTGTGTCCTAAGGACAGGTGTTGACTGGACATATTCCAGGGCTGGCAGGAGTAAACTCATGATATCTCTGTATAATCACTTGACTAGTTCATGCTTCATTGATAGCCACTGTTTCTACTCTAACAGTGTGAAAGTCAGAAGCATCAGCCTCTGTGTGAAGCAAAACCTTTTCTTGGGAAATTTTTCAAACAATTATTATGAGAAATTCACCCAGGCTCCAAGTGTATTTCTCCTGCAGAAAGTTTTTGCCCACCTATGAAAATAATGACACTTTTTAAACAAAGTCCTGTCCTGCAATGTGGTCAATGTTGAGGAACTCATGGTTTGGGTTGATTTCCTGTTTCACCCTTCCTATGTGACTTTGGACAAGTTATTCAAACTCTCTGAGCATCGGTTTATTTTCTCATCCGTAGAAGAAGGTGTGGGTAATCATACCTTGCCAGAGGGTTGGGAAGACATTTTTGATGAAAAGTACTTCACTTGATTCCTGGCATATAGGATTAGTGAGGGGCAACTGTGTTTGCCAAAGCCATCTTTATTACTATATTTTGGAATTTGGACTCAGAAAACTATACCACTTTTAAATATGAGATATCTTTAAACTGAAAAATATTTAGTATTGTTGTGACTTCAGAAGTGTCCGCTTGTCAAGATGTCCAGGACATAAATGCTAATGGCAAACGTGGTTTGAGGAACCAATCACTGAATTTCTAAAAGGAGAGGATCCCAAGGAGTCCATTAGCATGCCCTGTTGATTGGCTGAAAAGGGAAACAAATTTCTGAGTGATGGGAATGTGACAGAGCTCACAAGATGAACAATTAAAGTTTGTTGATTTTCTTGTTATTTGTGCTTCAATAATATAAGAGAACATGCAAATCTGTGGATGTATGTCTTTTAAAAAACAATCTTTTGGGAGGTTGAGGTGAGTGAATTGCCTGAGCCCATGGGTTCGAGACCCACTTGGGCAGCGAGACCTCATCTCTACAATAAATCAAAAAATCAGCCGGGCATGGTAGCGCATTCCATGGTAGTAATTCCAGCTACTTGGAAGGCTGAGGCGGAAGGATTGCTGGAGCCCAGCAGGTCGAGGCTGTGGTGGCCGGGAGCAGCCACTGCACTCCTGTCTGGGCAACAGAGTGAGATCCAACTCAAAAAAAGAAAAAAAAAAATCTGTGGCTATTTCACTTTTATAATATATTTTGATATTTTAGATAGTGTTAAATTCCTAATGTACATAACACAAGAAACACAATAAAAATATTAAAAGTACAAACTAAAAAAAAAAAAAATCCCCGGTGCTTTGGGAGGCTAAGGCAAGAAGATTGTCTGAACCCAGGGGTTTGAGATCAGTCTGGACAACTTGATGAGACCTCATCTCTACAATAAATCAAAAAAATTAGCCAGGTGTGATGACATGTGCCTGTAGTTCCATATACTTGGAAGGCTGATGCCAAAGGTCAAGGCTGGGGTAGCCGTGACTGTGCCACTTCATTCCAGCATAAGTGAGACTCCAACTCAAAAGTAAATAAAATGGCATCATCTGTACACAGGTACAGTTGACTATAGCAGTAATGGTGCTGATACAACAGACACCAAAACAGCCTGTGGTTTACTGAAAAGATTGTGCACTTCAGAGCCCAGCTGCTTAC
Source organism: Carlito syrichta (assembly GCF_000164805.1). Classification (NCBI taxonomy): domain Eukaryota; kingdom Metazoa; phylum Chordata; class Mammalia; order Primates; family Tarsiidae; genus Carlito; species Carlito syrichta. The sequence goes on along the minus strand of NW_007246113.1, from coordinate 213,853 downwards.
TAACTAGTATGACTCTGACCAAGTTGTTTAAACTTTCTAGATCTCAGTTTTCTCTATTAATATTTCCTCACAAAATTGTTGTTTAAGTTTAGATAATACATGTTATCAGTTTGGTCCATAGTGAGCACTCAACAAACAGTTTTCGTTTGTGTACTTTTTGGTTTTCTAATTTTTTTCCTAGTTCTTGACAAGAGTTGGATGCATTGGATTTGTCCCTGAATTACCCTTGCTATGTTAAAAAAAAAAAAAAAAACTTTAAAAATGGCTAACTCATTTCTAAAACTGTGTCTTGTCCTATTGGTTAATTAATAATTTCAGATTGGATGCCAAAGCATTATGCTCTTTAGGAATCTAAGCCCTGTTGTCCCAGACAGGCTTTGGATTCTCCATGGCTTTTGACTCAGGTATGCTAAGATTCTCTTACTTCAAAGGTGAACAGTCATCATCTTGTAACCACTAACCAGAAAGTATCTTTGCCACAGACCCATATCCTGAAGAGGACTCTTAACCCCAGAATGAATGTGCTCCATGATGCCATTTCCATTTAGAATGCTCCCTTCATTGTGGAGAATCCCCAGAGCCTTTCCTGGACTGATCTACATATATATCTATATACCAGAGGGGACCCAAAAATCCCGGAACTTATTTATAAAAAATTGGGTATTTATTCTTACATGTTTAAACTTCAGTCACCTTCAAATACTCTCCGGTTGATATAACACACGTATTGAGATGCTTTTTCCACTGCTCAAAACTGTTTTTGAACTTGTCAGTTTTTATGCCTTTTTTGTGTTTCTGCTGTTTTTTGTTTCACCTCTTCCATATCAGCAAAATGCTTTCCTTTGAGGACTTTTTTCAGCTGGGAAAACAAAAAAGTCACTTAGGGTGAGATTGGATGAACATGGAGGGTGGGGCACAGGAATCATGCCATTTTTGGTCAAAAACTGCTGAACACTCAGCGTGGTATGGGCAGGTGCAGTGCCACTGTAGAAGAACCAGTCACTAGGAAAGAATAAGGAAGAGGAGCCAGTTGAGGGCGGAAGATGCATTTCATTGTAACCATGTTTCTAAAGTATCAGTTCTATGGGAAAATTGGACTTCTTTGTTTGCTTTGTTTCTTAGCAATAAACCTTTCACTCTACAAAAAAAAAAAAAGAAAGAAAAGAACCAGTCACCTGTTTGCCACAACTCAAGACATTTTTCCCACAAATCTTGATGCAACTTTCTCAGAACTTACACATAAAAACTTTGGTTGACTATTTGATCCAGAGGAACAAATTCTGAATTTACTACAAGGGGCTTTCCCTCCAAAAGATAAATCTGGTTTTCTGAGGTCCCCCCCTTGTATATACAGACAGCTGAACACACCCATTTGTAACACTCCCCAAATGACGGTATGATGAAACAGGGAATTAAAACACAGACACTGCTTCTATCTCCAAATTACCTATGGTAATGATTTTTTGAATTGCAGGCTGATCCTGCTGCTCTGAAAATAACAGATATATTCTATGCATAAGATATATTCCATGCATAAGATATATTCTATGCATATATGCACTATACCTCACAAAATAAGTGCTAGTCATTCAAAGATCTAGGTGTCTGGAGTCAGAAACTGGAATGCATTTGTGGGAATATATACATATAGATGTATATTACAAAGATATTAACATTAGCCAAGCTAAATAAGCCACCAGTAATAACAACAATACTAATGATGACACTGGCAATAAGACTGGTGGCTTTGCAGTGACTGAATGCCTCTTATGGCCAAGTGTTGTGTTAAGTGTAATTTAAACGTTATGCTCTCCAAATTGATCTGCACATACACCCTGTAAAGGAAGTAATGTATCTCTTATTTTAAAATAAGGAAACTGAGGGTCAGAAAGACTGACTCATTTACCCAATGTCACAGCTGCCAGAGAATGCGCATTAATGAGTTGTGAAAGAAGGCCATAACAGTGTTGATAATGAGGAGCCTCTTGGGCCAGGACATGGGAAAGGATGAGGATGAGATGCTATCAGGTAGAGTCAGTGCCAATGGGGACAGGAACCCCTGCAGTCGCTTCTCCCCAACTCTACCTCCTGAGCCCTTAGACAAGAACAATCTTACAGAAGAATGCCTGGGCCACAGAGACAGAGTTCAAACTGTGGGATCTGTGGGTCTGCAGCCACTGCTCAAGGTGACCTTGTCATGGTGACAGGGCTCGGTAATTCCACCGTTTCTCTGGAAGCTTATAGAGGCTTCACTGAAGCACTCAGAGACAGACACTTCATTTCCTTTGGCCCTGGGGCATCCTGTTCAATCAACTTGCTCCCATCATCAAAATGAAGATAATAAAGATTCCCCTTCCCTTCCCTGCCTGCCCAAGAATCTTACTTTCACTGAGCCAAAACCAAGGCAAATGCTGCCAGGAGATGGGAAGAGAGTTCGATCTGAGGCACACTTTTGATGGAGTAGGACATTTGAGATTTTGTGTGAATGACCAATTCTCTATATCAGGTCAATGGCCATACCACTCTCCTTGGCGCCTAGGTCCTATCCCTTCTTTTTCATGGAATTTCATGTGTTCCAATACAGAAATATGGTCCCCTTACAAGAGTCTGAATTGGTCAAAGTCATGACTTTTAATTTAGAGTATAGCAAGTTAGGAACACATTTTTCTTCCTGCCCCAAATAGACTAGAGACCACTAGTGCTGAAGCTGAGTCAGCTATAATTCCCCCAAGGACTGTGGCTGGCTCTCCTGTTCTGTCAGCATGACTCACTGAAGATGTTCACCTTTAGATTCTCTTATGCTTTGCCCTGGGCACTCACCAAGTCTGTTTTTAGCAGGTCTGGCTTCTTGCCCAGTTTCCACTAGAGCTTTGGCCCAACTCCTGTGATTTGACTGGAAGCAGGAAGAACTAAACTTGGCCTGGTGGCCCACATCCCAAGTGCCCTCATTTCACAGGACATCCGGCTTTTTGTCTGCCTTCCTGACCAGGCCCCATGAAGTTGCTCACAAATTCTGTTGCTCACAAAACTCCTGCTTCCCTCTCTCAGATTTCTCACCCTGTAAGGGAAAGGAAAGAGCAGAGCAAGGTTTATAGCATGCTGTTGGTATTTGAGGATATTAATTCATAGCACTCATTTCTTCTCTGGATAAGAAATAAACTAAGTAAATTGAAAGAGACCAAAACATTAGTTGTGTCATTGCTAAAGCAAGATTTGAGAAGACTTGGACCTGCAACCAAAATGGCTTCCTACCCTTTACCCAAGAGAAGTTCTTACCCAGAACAGCTAGACAATTGCAGAATTTATCACCCTTTCCTTTCCAGGGGCAAGGTCTTTCCTGGGAAGTGGGGGGCTTATAAGAAAAAGACAAATATGTGGAGACTGTAAGGAGGCAGAGAGAGACAGAAGAAAGTCCCCATTGGCTCCACCCATCAGGGAATCATGCAACCAGGAAGGTGGGCTGATCTTGGACATCTCACCAGTCTGCACTTCTGTAGGCAAGGAAGAGATAGGGGATCCTTCAGAGAAGGCAGAAGTTCCTAAATTCATGAGCTGGTGGGAATCCAGGGAAAGGGGAAATTACAATCCCCACCTCACCCCATTATGAACCCTTATCAGTGCACAAATACAAGAGTTGTATGAACAAGTAACCAAAAGGAAGACTCTGGAGGCAAATGAGAATGACAAGGAAGAGAAAAATGGAGAGAAAAGTGTAACGTTAGAAGGAAGCATTATAAATATAAAATAATCTGATGGATAATTTAGACCCAAGTATCTATTGACATTTATCATATTGACACTTTTTAAAATTACTGAATATTATTCATTGTGACCAAAATACACTAAGATTGTGGAAGAAGGAGAATAAGAGAAAAATGGTTGGCACTCTCAAGTCACAACTGTGTACTCAAAAATATACCTTTTATGAGGTTTTCTGAGAGTAGAATAGTTTTTTAATGGCTGATATTTATTTACTGAAGCAGTAAAAGCCTCATGGAATATAAACGAAGATCACATCTTCATTATTCAATTAGTTCAGAGTTTTAAATTTACTGAAATAACCAGATTAACCCAATTTTCAATAAGGCACTTTTTGTCTCCTTTGAAAATGCTAGGAGCTTAGAAGTGGCATCACCAGGTCAAAGGAAATCTTACACTTGGGACAAAATAGCCAGTGACCTCATATCAGTAGCTGCCAACCACTCCCTTTAATGGGAGGATTTCCTTCATGCCCAAGGAAATCATGGGTTTTCTATGGTAGAAGAGCAAGAGGGTGGGAATCAAGCCAGTGCTTAACAGCGCTTCTCTTAGTAGGCCTTTCCAGGGGTGTTCTAATAAAGCTACACAAACTTTGGAGCAAAAAAAGCTCTTGTTTAGGACAGCTGGCTAATCTTCTTGGATTAATCAAGTTGGAACCAACTTGACAAGATACTGACTTGTTAAGAATAGCAGTGCACACTTGACCGAACTCCTCATTAATGCTATTTTTAAAAATACCTCGAGACTTAACATTTTTATAAAAATAACTTGGTATTCTTTGCCTACAAGTGTGACCCATTTAAGGAGAAATTTATGGCAGCTCAGTTCCTCAGTGATCTCATAAAAATATGAAAGAGAGACATTTGCTTTTGAATATACAATAAATGCTAGCATATCAAAGTAGAAACAATATTTTGCAAAGTTTTCCTCTCAGGATTATCACGGTCCTTTGAAAATTTATCATATACAGATAAAGTTTCTCATAATCTTTGTGGAGCTAGAAGAAGAATTCAAGATTCTTGATTCCTATTCAAGTCCTGCAGACACAGATCCTATTTAAATGCATCCTAGAGCAGAAGTAAGAATACTTTTTGTATATTATGAATCAGATGCATTTAAATAAACTATTAGATGATTACACACACACTATTATGTAAGTATGTGACATTGGATTTTAGTGCCTATCTTGTTGGACTCTTTTCTTTGCACTGAGGAAGCAAGGGGTCATATTGGGGAATCCCATGTGTTAAGAAACTGTAGGCAGTTTAAGGAATTGAGGGCAGCCTGCAGCCAGCAAGATAATGAGGCAGATTCAAGGAACTGAATTATACCAACAATTACCTGAACTAGGAAGTGGATCCTTCTACAGCTGAATCTCGGATGAGACCTCAGCCCTGGCTGACACCTTGATGATTATAGCCTTATAAGACCTTGAAGCAAATAATCCAGTTATACATGCCCAGATTCCTAACACACAGAAACTGTGAGATAATAAATGTGTGTCAATTTCAACTGATGTTTGTGGAAATAGTGTTAAGTACCAAGAGAAAACTAATATAATATATGTCCTATGGTGGAATGATTATCAGCCTCTCAGGGGCTGTCTTTAAGGAATTCCATGAAACAGTAAAATGAGTTGAAACAGGTATAAATACCTAAAACTACAGTTAGAATAATGTCCAAGTGTTTGATTCAAACCAGTACCTATTTACTACATAGACTATACAAAGGTTGGGTATTTGGAAGTTCATATTCTTGCAGCAATGAGTGCCTGGGAGATACAGAACTCCCTACTCCTTGAAAAACCAGAACAATAGATTTACTACACTATGCTCCCATCAAGTTTTGAAATGATATTGGAAAATGTCTATTTCTCACATAGTTCTTATTAGACCAAAAGATACTTTAAAAAATTAACCATAATGCAAATACAAAAACAGTAGGTACATCTTTCTCATTCCTTAAAACAAAGAATAGACTTCTTAAAAACAGAGTCTTAGAATTAAGTCAGGCACAAAGAGATAAATACTGCATTTTCTTATTCATAAGGGAGCTAAAAGACAAAGTTAAGCCCATGAAAGGTGAGAGTAGAATTGTAGGTATTAGAGGATGGGAAAGGTGGGAGGAAGGGAGAATGAGGAGAGGCTGGTTGATGGATATAAAATTACATTTGGATAGGCCCAACGAGTTCTGGTGTTCTATAGCACTATAGGGTAAGTAAGGTTAACTTTGATTCATTGTATATTCTCAAAATGCTAGAAGAGAGGATGTTGAATGCTCACACACAAAGAATAGATAAATGTTTGAGGTGGTAGTTCTGCTAATTGTCCTGATTTGATCATTACATATTGTACACATGTATGGAAATATCACTCTGTACTCCATAAATATGTACAATTATTACATGTCCACTAAAAAAAGGAGAAAAATTTGAAAACCTAGATGCTCAAAGGTCATTGTTTTTCTTCTTTGTCAGCAGCTAAAGTGATGTAGCTGAACAAATTACATAGTGAAGAGAAACCTGCTTAATGTAAATTTTCTTCACCCTCTTTTGTTTTCTGTCTCTCAAGTGTGACTTCTCAAGGTTAGTGGTATTGTCAGAGCAAGAAGGAGGTCTTTTGGAACTACCCAACATAGCTGAGAACAGCCCTGAATGGTGTAGCCCATGACAATGACAGAGGGATGTGGAGGCCTAAGACCCTAATCCTTCACTCCTCTGTGGGAGAATAGATAACCAAGCTTTTTCCCAGCCAGAGGGTAGAAAAATTACAAAAACTTGGTTGCATTCAATTTCCAAATGGAAACCAGGATCTTTGATTTGTAAAGAAGCATCTATTCTACTTAAGGAAAATCAAACTTGGGTAACATGAGGGAGAACCAAATTAACTGACTAGGATGAGTTCACTAAGTCAACAGAAGTGCTAGAGACTGGGGGACAAGGGCTCCTAGCCATTTAGAGCATGGTTTGGACATGAAATTACCAACTGTAGGTCTAGGATAGCTAACAGGTCTCGATGTTTAAGGATAGTGCCCACTAGGAAAGCCTGCTAGATTAGGAAAGGCTGCTAGAGTGTGGTCTAGAAGGACTTGAAGATGAGCCTGTAGGAAAGAATTCTCTCTGATGGAAGAGTTGGGTACCTATGTCCAGTTATCCTTAAAGGCACCTAAACTTTGATACAAGTCAGTCATGTGTGCTGAGGAGAGCTGATAGTCAGATGCCAAGGGTATTACATATCAGAAGATTGTACAAGGAAATTTCACTAAAGGAGACCCACAGGAAGGGGGTAAATTCCCTCCCAAACCACTCTAGCCTGTGTTGAAAACACTTCTTTTGTTTAATGAGCACTGTTGTAGCAGGAAAAATAGAGAGATCGTGACACCAAGACTGTTATAGGAAGTGGCACTTTATTACTCTGGCCATCCTAGCGGGCCCGAGGGTCTAATGCGTCCAAATCAAGTGCCCCAGAACAGAAGTGGGGTCTTATACCCTTGTTTAGGTAAGGGAGGGAGTCGTGTTGAGTGATTACATATTTTCTTTGAAGTCTTATAAGGTTGTACTCAGAAAAATCAGATTTTTCAAAGAACAAATGGTTTTTCAGGAACTGCCGGGTTGTAAACCATCAAATTCAGAGAAGGGGTTTTAGATAAGTCTGTGAATTAGTTACTTTTGTGCATTTCCATGAAATGGCCAGTCTTTGGGCCATTTGGCCTTTCTTAAACAAAACGTGCCCAGCACCTGGCGGGTCCTTAAAGTTACAGCTTGCCTTTCAAAAGGAAATACCTTTAACTGCTACCAACCCCCCTTTCCTGCCACTGGGCTAGTGGGAGACATTTTGTCGTCCCAGGTGATTGCCATGAGGCCAACTGCTGATCCCGAAGCAGTTACATGTGTTTCTGTGTTTATTCACTCAATCATACAAGAAATATATTTGAGCATTTGCCGCATCCTGCCACACTGTCATGGCTAAAACTCAACATATTTCCAAACAGATTAAGGCAAGTTTTCTTGGTTTTGACTTTTGCTTATTTTGTTTTCACATATTACCATAAATTTCCTGGACTTAGTGACATTTTTATGAAAAATTCTCTCAGCATTTAAACAACACAATTTTCACTAACATCCAGCAGTTTAAATATCTGCTGGAATAAAGTGCTATTTTAAAGCAAATCCAACGTAGAAAATAATGCATTCTTCTTTGCTTTTCAGAAGGGTTCCTTTAGTGAGCCCTTAGAGATACAATTGCCAAGTTATTTTGTCATTATTGGTGATAGACTGGCATCAGTCCTACTACACATTTACCTGATTTTCTATCTCTAATTTGACTCACAGGTATTTTGCCTTCTGCGGGAAACTTCCAGAATGAGACTGAGTTATCCACAAAGCCTTCTAAACTTTGATTCTAGCTTCCATGTTATAACGGTTTAATTATCAAAACCTTTGAAGAACAGCAGAGTGAACTCAACTACAGACCCTGCATAACTGAAAGCTTCTATGACTGTTCTTTGCAACCTCCCCTTCTGAGGGCTCCCTGAGCAGCTGGGAGGTGAACAGCAAGTCTTGTTGCCCTTTTTCTTATGCTGTTTTAAAGTGAAATATTTTTGGATCTAAAAAGATTCCTATTAGCCAGTTTCTTCTCTTTTCTATGTCTAAGGATGATCAGCAGCTCAGGTCTGGCTCTTTTGGGAATCTAACCTCCTGCACTACAGGTCAGGCCTCCAAGGAATGTTTCCATGGTTCACCGGAGCAAGTAAGGAAAGGAAAGAGGCCAGCAATTACAAACAGATCTTGAATCATTTCCTACAACACAGGCTTCTGGAATCCCTAAAGGGCCTCTCTACAGAGGTTGTCCAAAGAGAAAATTTTAATGTTTACAGTTTTTCATTCAACAGAATACTATGCAGTCATTTAGTAAAAGCAGGTTCAACTTCAGGGAAAGCCATTCATTAAGTATTATTAATTATAAGTCTTTACCTGTAGGCTTGGATAGCATACATATAAATAAAACAAGAATTTTGAGAAGATTTATACCAAAGTGTCAATGATGACTAATTCCAGGTTGAAGGGAGTATAATGAGTTTTCTTTTCTTCCCTCCCTTCTTTTTGAATGTTCTCAGTATTCTATTACTTTTGTGCATTTATTACTTTTGTGCATTCAAAAAGATGTTCACTGGTTGCCCTGGATTGACCAAATGGATGTTCAGATTTCCCTGTTCCTGTCTTTACCACACAGGGTTCTTGTGCCTTGCCATTCTGGTTCTACAACAGATAATATGTTTTTATTCATTCATTCTTTTTGAGTCAGGTTCTCACTCTGATATCCAGCCTGAAGTGCAGTGGCACAATCACGGCTCACAGCAGCTTTGACCTCCTAAAATCAGTTGATCCTTTTGCCTCTGCCTCCCGAGTAGCTGGGACTACAGGCGTGTGCCACTATGCTCAGCCAATTTCTCACTTTCTTGTCTAGGCTGGTCTTGAACTCCTGGGCTCAAGCAGTCCTCCTTCCTCAGCCTCCCAAAGCGCTGGTATAACAGGCATGAGCCACTGCATCCAGTTGCAGCAAAGAATATGTTTTTTAAAAATTCAAACCTCGAGTTAAATGCCAGCACTAACACCTACTACGCAAGTGATCTTTGGAAATTTGGTTCACTCAATGACCTTCAGATTCCTTGTCTATAAAACTGGGGAATTACCACCTACATTCAAGCACTATGGTCAAATGGGGGAATAATTTTATTCAAATGAGGTCAAATGAGATATTAAATTGAAAAGTATTTGTCAACTGTAAAACAATCCTCATTTGCTGGCTTTTTAAAAATAATTCTTGTGGTCCACACAGTAATAGGAAAAGACAAAAGATTCAAGCCAAGGGTGGCAGGACCACTCCTCACAAGTGGGTTAGGGACATGTGGAGACATAATCACTCATTTCTAACAGAAATGCTATTATCTAAATTGAATTTCCCTAGTTGTTTCGGTAATGGTCTTTCTAGTTATTTATTCCCAATCTGGTATTTAATCAAAAAGCCTTTCAGAAACAGAAGCTGTGAGACTGAGGAAAGTGTTATATAAGTAGAAGGAACAGAGTATAAAGTGTACTGAGATGTAGCCAAATATGGCTGCTGGTTACAGTGTTCGAGAATAACAGCACCGGGGTCAAAGCAACACAAAAAAGCCAGAGTCTCTAAAAAGCCCGAAGATTTTTCTGTGTGAGAGCTGGATTATGGTAGGGATTAGACAGAAACCCATCATGTTAAAAATAGCAACTAGAGTTGCCTTTTTGACAAGGAATCGATTATCCCAACGAAGAATATTAGCATAAACAAGTAAGCCTCACTGAATAAAGAAATAAAAGTAATTGTACCTTGTTTGTTACTGATGTGCCTGTTCCTGCTTACTCACAATGCAGACACAGCTAAATGCTGTTTTGCTTAGAAGCTATTTCACAGGAGACCTGAGAATATACACAATAGTAAGAAGCCTAGGGTACAATCTACTTGAGCACACAATACATGTTGAAAGCTGTGTGGGTTTTATTTTTCAAAGAAAAGTTGCAGACATTGTGCAATGAAAACTCATGTATCTTTTACCTAGATTTATCAAATGTTAACATTTTGTCTTTTTCTCTCTCTCCATATACATATATTTTTATATGTGTAGTTGTTGAACCTTTAAAGAGGAAGTTGTAAATTTAAATTTTCATGGGGTTTTCTTTTATGAATCTAAATGTCTGAAGTTTACTTCCCAAAAGGTAGAAAACATTTGGAGTCTTTAGCTGCATTAGAAACTTCTCTATCTAACTTTCCAAATTGCTCACAGAAGATGTGTAATGCAGTAACCATAAATCTGAGAGGCCTTGCATGTAATTTTTATCCATGCCAAATAAGTCACCTGGAGGTCCATCAGGGAAAGATATTGGTTTATTAGAACAATTGTACCCCACATCCTAATAATAAAAAAAGAATAAAAGAATAATGTGAATCACAACTTGATGTTTATAAATGCTGTTTATAAAAACCAAAACAAAAACTGGAGGCACCGATGGCAGTCTGTCAGTAAAAATAACCTTACAACTCAACACAGTACAGCAAGCAATTTTATAATCAAACAAGTTAATTATTCAAATTGATATATGGTGTTTACAGTTACATTGGTTAAGAGTGGCTTCACATTGTTTTCAGCTTTGCTCGTTCACCTGCGTCCTATGACTCTTTATTGGGATTATGCACATCTTCAGAAACCATCCTTGGCCAGAGGCTGCTGCCTGAGGGAGGGGAAAGAAAAAGCCAGGTAAAAGTGTCTGTGTCCAGACAATACCTCACAAGTTGTCTTTGCAATTGTGCTTTTGGGTTCCAAGACTAACCCTGCCCTTTAATGATAATGCGTCCTGTGATAAGTCACTTAATCCTCCTCAAACTCAGTTTCCTTACCTGTTGCAGGAGGCAATTATACCTATGTCCTTGGACTGCAGTGAGGGTTAAATGAAATACTATGGAAAGCACTTTGTAAACTACACATTTTCTATGCTTGTCTATGGTTGGAACTGCTGTCTCTAAAGCAGTGGTCCTCCAGCTTCAGGTTGTATCACAATCAATAAAGGGCTGTGATAACCCAGATGGCTGGGCCCAACTCCAGAGTTGGATTCAGTAAGTCTGGGTGGGCCTGAGAATCTGCATTTCTTACACATTCCCCGGTGATGTGGAAGCTGCTGATTCCAGAACCAGACTTTGAGAACTCACCACTCTGAAGCATGGAAAGGATGGGCAGATTTGTTTCACGGTGCTCACATTTGGGAAAAAGCTAAGCTTAGTAGAAAAACTTTAACAGTACTCTAAAGTGGTACTTCACAAACCTTAATGGCCTACACATCACTTAAAAATCTTGTTCTAAGTGTATTTTACTGCAGTAGGTCTAAGTTGGGCCCATGATTCCTAGGTGGTGCTTGTGCTGCTGACCCACTGACAGTACTCTGACTAACATGGCTAAAAAGAATAGCTCATGACTGCGTATTTGCTTTCTATCTATCATACTCAGTGATCTAGCACAGAAACAAAACAAAGTACCATATGTTCTCACTCATAAGTGGACCTTGAACAATATCGTAAAATTATAAGAAAGGGATTGGCAGTAGTGGGAAACTGCCAGGGGAGGGGGGGTGGGATTGGCAGTGGAGGGAAACCGCCAGGGGAGGGAGGGACACACCTCATCAACAAGGGTGCCTACATAGTGAATATTTGTATACCTAACCCTGAATTGTTCCCCACATATTTAAAATAAAATTTTAAAAAGATTAAACAATTTAAAAACTTTTTTAAAGCATAAGAAAATGCTCTCTCCTATTTATTACTAAATATTTTTAACTTACTGCTCTCAATTTCTTGTCTATTCTTCAGATAAGGTTGGACAGTGAGTTCAACCCTGTAAGAAACAAGATTTTTCTCTTTCTTTTAAATTTCCTATTACTGTTGTTGAGTCGAAATCTCTTTGTCACCCAGGCAGGAGTGCAGTGGCATGATCATGGCTCACTGTATCCTCACCCTTCTGGTCTCAGGCAATCCTTCTGCCTCAGCCTCCCAAGTAGCTGGTGTTACAGGCATTAGCCACCATGCCCAGTTAATTATTTGATTTTTTTTTTTTTTTTTTTTTTGGTAGTGACAAGGTCTCACTATGTTGCCTAGGCTGGTCACAAACTCTTGGGCTCAAGTTATCCTCTCGCCTCAGCCTCCCAAAGTATTGGGATTACAGGTATGAGCCACCATACCCGGTCAAATTACCTTACTTAATAGGAGATTTGAAGAAGCTTACAAAAAATATATACACTACAAAAATCTAACTGAAAAAATTCTGCTTTGCATCTATGACCATTGCCTGCCAAAAAGACAAAGGTATTTCATGAGAGAAGGCAAAGCAGTATTGTTTTTCTTCCTTCTATTTTCAGGTTACACATAATGATTGTACATATTTATAGGATGATATTTCCATACAACATGTAATGATCAATTCAGGGCAGTTAGAATATCCATCACCTCAATTACCTATCATTGCTTTGTGTTGGGAACATTCAAAATTCTCTCTTGTAGCCTTTTAAACATATACCCACGATGCTATAGAACAGAGGTCTCCAACCCCTGGGCTGTAGGTAGGTCCTGTTCATTGACCTGTTAGGAACCAGGCCACACAGCAAGAGGTGAGCAGCAGTAAAGCAAGTGGAGCTTTGCCTGCTATCAGATCAGTAGAGACATTAGATTCCCATAGAAGCACGGATCCTATTTGAACAGCACGTGTGAGGAATCTAGGTTATGTGCTCCTTATGAGAATCTAATGCCTGATGAGCATCTCCCCAGGAAAACTGTCTTCCATGAAACCAGTCCCTGATGCCAAAAAGGTTGGGGATTGCTGTATAGAACACTAGAATTTATTCCTACTATCTAGCTGTAATTTTGTATCTCCTCATTGTTACCTCCTCTCCACCCTTCCTAACCTTTATTACCCACAATTCTCCTTTTCCATCAGTTCAAAATTTTTTTAGCTTTTACATATGAGGGAGAACAAGTGGTATTTATCTTCCTGTGTCTAACTTATTTCACTTAATGTAATGTCCTCCAAGCTCATCCATGTTGCTGCAAATGACAGAATGTCATTTTTTAATGGCTGAATAATATTCCACTGTGTATGTGTGCTACATTTCTTTATTCATTTCTCTCATGGTGACTTAGGTTAATTCTATATCTTGTCTATTGTGAATATGGCTGCAATAACCATGGAAGAGAGCAGTATTGACCCATCATTTAAAATACCTTAAGAATTAATTCATCATAGAAGAATTCATTCTCTTAAAATAAAAATGTTTATCCCACATATTTGGCATTTTTATGGGGGGGAAGAATAACTATTTGTGTGTGTGTATGTGTGTGTGTGTGTGTGTGTTGGAGTCTCACTCTGTTGCCCAGACTGGAGTGCAGTGGCCGCTACTGGCCACTGCAACCTCGACCCACTGGGTTCCAGCAATCCTTCCACCTCAGCTTTCCGAGTAGCCAGAATTACAGGCATGCGCTACCATGCCCGGCTGAGTTTTTGACTTATTGTAGAGATGAGGTCTCGCCAAGTTGCCCAGGTGGGTCTTGAACCCGTGGGCTCAGACAATCCCCTCACCTCAGCCTCCCAAAGCGCAGGATTACAGGCTGAGCCACTGAGCCCAGCCAAGAATAACTATTTCGGAGGCAGAGCTATTGGAACTTGTCGATGATTTGAAGAGATTTTTTAAAAAGCAAATAAATAAGCAAGAAAACCAAAGACAGATTTCAAAGATGAATGAAATTCATGTTAGTGTTTTCATTCAGAGAAGGAGAAAGCAGGCTTGAGGGAAAGCAAGAAGGGAGAGCAGGCTTGAGGGAAAGCAAGAAGAGGGAAGATGAATAATAAACTGTAGTGAATAGAGTTTGGGGCTCACTGTGGCATCTCCTCGGACCTTTCCAGTAAATGGTTGGAAGTATGGGACTGTGGCTCAAGGAAGCCAAGGGAAAAGAGAATTTCAAGGAAGGTCAGATGCAACAGTCATCACTGCCAAATACTGCTGGTGTAGTGACACATGTGGATTGAGCTTTGGAACAAGTTAATGAGCAGTCTTCCAAAGGCAATTTTAGTAAAATAGTAAAGTTCAAAGTCAAGGAGTGAGATAATAGTGATTGCAAGGCACTGGAAAATTGGTCTCCTGTAAGTCACTCTTTCTAGACAGGTGGTGGAAAATGAAAAGAATAAGGAAACAATCTCAAATAAAACCATTTCAGAATCACCCACTGCTCAGCCCCACTTTGAACTTCCGATTCTATTGGTCAGACATGAGGGCCTAACATTCCCAGTGCTGATGCTGCTACTTTGGGATCACTCATTGGAAATCACTGATTTAGATCAGGGTTTCTCAACATTAGGTACTGTTGACATTATAGACCAGATAATTCTTTCTTGTGTGGAGCTGTCCTGTGCTTTAGAGCATGTTTAGTAACATATCTGGTGTCTACTCACTAGATGCCAGTAACTCCCCACGAGTTGTGATGATCAAAAATGTTTGTATACATTATCAAATGTCTTGAGGGTACAAATTGCACTCAGTAGGGAACAACTGCTTTAGATAATTCAACAAATTGAGAGAGACTGTCTACAAGCAGATCCAGAACACAGAAGGGGTCTAGAAATAAAGATATGCAAGAAGCAATGGACCTCTGGATAGGCATCTCTACTCTTAGAAATTAAATGGTCAGATTATGAGTGAGGGCTCAGTTTTTAGCTTTTAATGAATTAACCCTAGAAAAACCAAGTTGGAACTAGTAATTTCAGGTTGCTTTCAGGTTTCTGCATCCTGAAGCCCTGGAAAGCACTTCTATTAAATTATCTACAATTCATGAATGCCCCTTTGTCTTCATCTAAAATATGGGCTTCCTGGGTCACTGCCTCACTTATGTTTAAGTGTCCTTGACAATGACTCCTTTCTTCTGAAGGCCCTGCCATGTTAGAAAAAGCAATGTTCCATACTTGGTGGACAAGTTTTAATATTCCATGCTCAAAAAAGTTTTTTGAAAGAAAAAGATACACTGGGATTTAGTGAATTTTTACAAACATAGATCTTGCAACAATGGACCATCAGGCCTTCCAACAGTGAATGTCAACAGAAGTAAAGGCCCTGACCCCCCTCAGCATGCTACCAATAAAAGCCTTGCCACTCAAATGGCCTCCAGACTGGCAGCACGAGCATCATCTGGGAACTGGCTATCTGAGCTCCTATTTTTTCAGGATAGTGGTTGTGCATTTATTCATGTAACTTTGATAAATGTCCATCTCCCTCTCTGTTAAAACCCTATGAGGGAAAAATCTGCTCACTGTTGGACCCCAGAGTGCCACACATACACGTGCACATACATACACACATATCAGTGTTTAAAAATGTTAAAAATCTCATTCTTATCTGCTTCTCCAATTCCAATCCCCAAAAGGGCTTCAGAAGAGGTTTAACTTCTTAACTAACATATTCAGAAGACCTGAATTTCTTAGATCTCTGAGGGATGATTAGGAATGATTTCTGTGATAAGGAAACATGGAGTTTTCCTGAAGTTTTTGCTTAAATTATTTATTTGTCCCAATTTGAGGCCCTAGCCACTAAGTGTCCTCTGAGTACTGAAAAGAGAGAAGACGTTGAACATATTCTTTATAATTCTGCATGAGGGCCAACTTTTATTCTTAAATAATAGTATTAATTTTGTTTCTTTGTGTTTTCTCCTTCAGGAAATGTTAAGTATATGAGTAAAGTGTTATAAATTAACATGATCACTAGTAAGAAGACTTTTCACTTATAATTTATGTATTTACTTATAATTTGTGCTGCCTTTCCACAGAATAATTTGAAGCAAATGTTTACAATGAAATGACCATAAAACATAATTAAAGCAATTGACAAGGCGCAACATGGACTATTGTGATCTTCTGATCTTGCTGTCTCTGTGTATGATGACAAAAATATGAGTCTCATATTTTATAACTTAGAAAGCATAATACTATAGGCAGTATCTTTGTCCCCACTATCAGGAGTCTGCTAGAGGTAGCTTTTGTGAAACATCATTTAACTATCTCAATACTTTTTCTCAGACACACACACACACACACACACACAACTTGAAAAATAACAAGGACAACTGGCTTTATTAAACAGTGTTTTTTATTTACAAAGGATTGTTTTTATTTGGCCTTTTGGAAAACCACTAACATGTTTCACTTTAGAAAACATTAAATAATAAACAAGATGTTTTACAGTACTTTGGATAACTTCTTCCATCAGTTTAGTGCAATGTATTATTGGCACCTAAAAGTAAAATTTTCCATTATTTTCCTCTTTCATCTTCAGCTGGGCAGTTATATGACCAAAAATGAATCATTCAAAATGGATCTAAGGCCATATTTTCTGCCTTTACTCAAAGGCTCACTGATTTATATCCCCACTTCAGCCCTGCCTCTATCATGTTAAATAACAAAAGACTTTCTACAGTACCTACTGTTCAAAAAACTTTACCACCACCATCCTGTGGAACTTGGGAGAGTCCAATTGATAAGAGAAACTGAATTATACTGATGAGGTGAAGGAAAGGTCTGGTATGCTGGGCAGGGCACTCTTTCTCAGAAGCCAAGTTAACTTGTCTCACACAAAGCAGAGAGAACACACCAGATAAAAATCTCTCTGAACTGTGTTCCTTGAGGGGGTCTCTTTAAAAAATCTGAGACGCCAGGCTTGGTGGCTCAGCCTGTAATCCTGTGCCTTGGGAGGCTGAGGTAAGTGGATTGCCTGAGCCTGCGGGTTCGAGACCCGCCTGGGCAACTTGGTGAGACCTCATCTCTACAATAAATTAAAAAATGAGCTGGGCGTGGTAGCGTACACCTGTAATTCCAGCTACTTGGAAGGCTGAGGCGGAAGGATCACCAGAGCCCCAGCAAGTCGAGGCTGCGGTGGCCAGGAGCGGCCACTACACTCCAGTCTGGGCGACAGAGACTCCAACTCAAAAAAAAAAAAATCTGAGACATCATCCACTGAGCAAGTGAAAGTCTTTTACCTTCACTAAGAAAAAGAAAAATCTAAAAACAATGTCACATTAGTCCATTAGTGAGATACTAATATATCTGTCCATCATACTCTCTTTTGGAATAAATAGTTTTTTTGGTATTTTTTCTTTTTGCTTTAATACTGCTAGGTTTGCCATAAAGGGAGAGACATTTTAATGAATTCAGCATTTGGTGGGCTCTTCCCCTTTTGATCTTTCTGCATTGGGAGGTCAAGAGGGAAGTGCCTAAATTAGAGCCTAGTCCAAACTACTTGGTTCTGAAGATTTTTCATTGCACACCAGTGGTAGGGTCAGAATATCTTTTTGGGAGATTCCGCAATCGGTTAGTTTACCTTAAGGTAAGTTAACCATCTTAAATAGATAAATTTTAATCTAAGCTTTTAAAAGTAGAGAAAGGAGAGAGAGAGAAAGAGAGAGGAGGGGAGGGAAGGAGAGGGAGGGAGGGAAAGGAAGAGGGACAGAGGAAGAAAGGGGGAAAGGGAGAGAGGGAGAGGAAGAAGGAAAGGGGGAGAGGGAGAAGGGGATGGAGAAGGGAAGAGAGGGGAAGAGAGAGAGCAAGAGAGAGAGATTTTTACACTTCTTTTTATAACAGATTCGAATTTAATAGCAGTCCTTGCCAGGAAATGCTCCCTCACACTCTAGCCTAAGCCTGCTTCCTCTTGTTCTATTCTTAGTGCTTATGGAGAACAGCTGGTCACCATCCTTTCTGTGCCAACCCTTCATATATTGAAAACCATCAATGATTTGCCTCTCAGTCTTCTCTTCTACAGGCTAAATAATCCCAGTTCCTTTACTTTTTCATCACAGATCTTTTTTTCCAACCCTTTAATCATCTTTGTGATTCCTGGCAAAAAACAGCAGAAAATATTTTGATTACTTAATCAGAAATTAAGAGAAGCCTCAGGAGTAAGTTGCCTTTTACAAGTTTTTACTTTTTTGTTTTTAATATAAAGGTAAAATATGTTGAGAGGAAATATAGCTGGGGGCTCATGGATCTTAGAATTCCAATCTTACCCTACCCCTCCAATATGCATGAATCCCATCCCAACACATCCAATGCTCCCAGTATAGGACTTGCTTCCTATCCCATCCTGGCATAGCACACAAGTTATGAGCTACACTTCTACTGCCTCAACTTACACTGATTTAAAACTTTGTAAGAACATTTGTTCCAATGGCGCTTCCTCTGCACTTCCTTCCACTCTGGAATCCCTTCTCTGAAAACAACCCAAACTTTTACAAAGCACCCTACAGATTACCAGAGAGAGCCATGTTATGATAGTAAAAGCTGTCGGTTTTATAGTATAACTTGAAGAAACGAGGGCTTTATATATTAACTGTAGTTTATCATCTCCCTAAATGGTTTACTCTCCCTTGCAGAGACCAAACTCAAGGTCGTTAAAAAAAAAAATCATCACTCCACCACCACAACCAGATGCCTTTGCCAATTTTCTCTTGCTGCCAATATAAGGTCATGGAACCAGATGACATTTCACCATGTATTTTTTAACTCAAGAGATCACAAGCTGCCCTTTACCTTGCAACTAGAGTCTGTAACTATTAGGAATATGTAAATACTTAATATCAATAGCACATTTACACAAAACACAATAGTACTAACAAGGGATTACGTGCCCACTCTACAAAATCGTCATTAAAAGAAAAATACAGACAACGATAAATGCATCTTGATATGTTACACACTGTTATTTTATAAAGTAAATGACAATAAAAGTCAGAGTTCAGGTCAGGCCAGACTAGCTTAAGTGAAGAGGGTAAATCAGTTTCACAAGCACATCGTATATCATATTTTAAGGGAAGTCAATACTACTCATGGTACAACACTGATCAGATAACATCATGGCCATTTGCACAGCTTTCTTTTGACAACTTTTGCTCCCATAATTTGCTGCAAGGGGTACCTTGTAATCAGGATGAAGGATGGGATGGGTCACACACACTGTAGGCCTTCCTAAAAGAGACACAGGATGCAAGGCATCACTCAAAGATGGCTGGATTGTGTCGGCAGATGGCCCCGTATTTCAAGGAGGGTGTCAAAATTGTCATTGCACAAAAGCAGGTCAGCAAGACCTGGGTCACCAACCAGATTTCCTTCTAACCCACTGACCCACTCTTCTCCTAGGCCTGAAAAGAGGAAGAAGTGAAGATGAGAGTTGGAAAAGAAGAGGGAGCAACAGAGGCGTTCACAGCTAGAGTTGTTAGCGTTCCTCAGAGCAGTGGCCTTTTTTCAAGCTCACATCATCCAATCCAATCTCCCCAGTGTGACCATGCCTTTTTTCACCTTTGAAGATGACCTAGGGAGAGAATACACACACCAGTCAAGCCTCTGCCCCTTTCCAATGTCCACTTATGAAGCAAAGTAAAGGCAGACTTCCCCAAAACTAAATATTAAACTTAACAGGAGGAAAGACTAGAACATAGTTACCATTGTCACCTGCTTGTCTTTCATTAGAAATTTAAATCATCAGTAAACTATTCATCAGAACACATTACTTGAAATCAGTTATTCTTTAAAAAGCTATTCTAAGCTCTAGACTAATTCAACTTAGGAACACTCATAAAGTGGACTCTTTGTCAAAGATTACCAAAGTTAGAAGCAAGAAGAGTGTGATGGAATATAGAGGAGCAGATATTAAGAGCCAAGGATCTGAAGGTCATAATCATGCAGCCTGTCTTAGATGTTTCTTAGTTTCCCTTTTTGGTTAATATAACTTTATTGCTGAAAATGGAAAAGAAGCAGACACCATAATTCAATCACACTGATGTTTTAACTATGTAAAAACCAAAAACTTTCACTATTCTTTTTTATTTCTTCTACAGAGCATCCCTGCTCCTTTGGAAATAGTAGAAACCTTTCAATGCCATGATTTGAAATAATTTATTACCTTCTTTTATTTTTCCATATCCCAATATTGAGAAATTTTTTTTCAAAAAATTAAAAATATCAAAGAATTGAGCTAAATCCAAGTACTCTGATAAAAAACGGTATTACTGGAATCTATCTTTTCTTTTTAAATGAGTGGCTAAGCCAGGTGCGGTGGCTCAAGCCTGTAATCCCAGCACTTTGGGAGGCCAAGGTGAGAGGACCGCCTGAGTCCCAGGGCTCGAGACCAACCTGGGCAACTTAGTGAGAACTCGTCTCTACAATAAATGAAAAAATGAGCCAGGTGTGGTGGCACGTGTCTATAGTTCTGACTACTTAAAAGTCTGAGGCGAAAGGATCACCTGAGTCCAGCAGGCTGACTCTGGGGTGGCCGTGAGTGTACCACTGGACTCCAACCTGGGTGATGGATTGAGAAGTCGACTCAAAAAAAAAAAAAGTTGCTAGAAACTATACTTACAGATGTAGATGCAGAAACTCCTAACAGTAAGTTTTATAAGCATTGGCATAAATCTGACATTTTCCGTAATGCATTCATTATTTTGGTGGGATGTTGTAGACCATTTTCTTGCTACCTATGACTTGATTACTTACGATCAAACTTATATATTCATTCAAAGCATTTCCCTCATCCTGTCCTGAATAGAACAGTGCTTTCCAGCTGTAGTTCTGAGTTCCCACCCTAGGCTGCTTAACCATGATCTCTGAGGCAAAGAAAAATAAACTGAACTTTAAAGAAACATTTTAAAAGAGAAAAAAGAACCATCTCCAGGGTCATTTATGGTAGTAAAAGTTTGAAGTACAAGGAATTGAAGGAAAAGGAAAAGCAGACACAATTAAGCTCACCACCCCTGCCCTTTGAAGTTACTGTTGATTAACTTTTTAAAACTCCTCTATTTCTTTTTTTTTAATTAAAAATAGTGGTTCTTCACTAGGGTGAGGAAGGTAACGGTGGTCACAGGCTGCAATGAAGAAGAATGAAGACACAGAAAAGGATTTCAGAAAGAGGCACTGAAGGGAGACATCATGTCCAAAAAAATAACATGAACCTTTATTTGCACCTGAATTCAGAGACCAGGGCTTCTTTAAAAGTCAGAGCCCAGAGTTCTCTTATGAAAGGAAAACTGCCCAGGTTCTCCTTTTTTGTAGATCTACTTACGCTCTTGACGTCAGCCCCTCGCAAGGTGATCTGTGTTTGCCTCCAGCCATGGCCACCATTTCTTCCCCACAGGGCTGCTCCGTGGGCACTGTGTTTTCTCACAAATACCTGGAGCGTGCCAGAGTGCAGTCCTGTCACTTTGTGCCTGAATGACAGGCACAGGTCCCCTGAATGCATGAGGTGGCCAAGAGGTAGCACCAAGCGAGCGGCTTTTCCCCCTGGAGCTTTGGCTGCCGATACAGTCAGATACTGTCCACCTGGAATGGGAAAAGCAGGGCTGTGTGTATGTACCAATATCCTTCCTAGCACAAACAACACGGGCAGGAGTTTTAGCATTTTGTCTTACTTTTAAAGAACTCCAGATTTTGATGGAGAAAAATATGACTTATTTCTATGACTGTCTTAAATTCTGTGATTTATGTTTACAGAAAATGCTAATTTACTTTGCTTGTGGAGAGTATAAGTTATGCCAAGAACACACAATAATTAGCAATCCAAACACTGTGAATATTTCCAATGGAATATGATCAGGCATACATGGACATACCAAAACATTCACTACCTCCTCATCCTCGCCAACATAGCCTCCCAAGCTGGCTAGGTGGTTTAGTAGAGCAGACCCTAAATTTCAGGGATTATTTTTCTATGTGGATAATTCATCTCTGGGCAGTAAAGCACATAGTAATTTAAAGGGTATTATAATTATTTTACTCTCTCCTCCCATCATTAAAAAAAAATCTCTAAATACAGAAGGGTCTTTTCTAAAAAAGAGCTTGCTATGCTTCTGACACCAGTGTATACCTAAACCCAGGAAGATCCAGAGGTATCCTGGAAACCTGTCACATCTTCCTGGAGTGTCCATTTTATTTGGAGGTAAGCCATTTAAAACTTTTTTATATTAAAACAAATCCATAATATTATATCTATTTTATAAATATATTCTATTATAAAGAGGAACACAGATATTAATACAAACTTTCACTTTAGACAGATCACTTTGATGATGTTCTCAGATACCTAGGGCTACAGAGTTTGCTTTCCTTTGTTGTCAGGGAAATTGCAACTAGAAAAAAAGGGGAGGGGGTGCCACTTCTCAAAAGAGAGAAAGTCGCAAGTAGTATTTTGAAACTTAATCCATGTACAAATGACATTCCCCTCAGGGTGTTTTATCTCAGCCAACTGAAAAACACATTAGATGTTTCAACACTGATTTTTCCACAGGAAAAATGTGGTTGGAATGCTGAACATACGTAACTATTTTGGTAGGAATCTCACTTAATTTTTAGTTAAAAGATAAAACAAGTTGGGTGTGGTGGCTCACTCCTATAATCCCAGCTTTTTGGGAGGCTGAGGTAGGAGGATCTCTTAAGCCCACGAGTTCAAGACTAGGCAACATAGCGAGATCTCATTTTGATAGATAGATAGATATAGATAGATAAAATCATCTCTTTCATATACTTAATTTATATAAGACATGACAAGATTTTGGATTTTGTGTTATTTAAGTGTTTCTTCTACCAAGGTCCCTCTGAGCTTTCATAGGTCATAGGTGATTTCTATGTGTGCATGATGTGCCAGCCTCTGTGTTAAGTGCTGCCCAGAAAGCTGTGAACAGCTTCAAGTCAGAACCAACCTTTCCCCCACACCTTCCAGTTAAACTCCTAGCATAGAGTAGGCGTTTAAAATTGTTTGTTGAATAAATAAATGATGTTCCATGAATACGGAAAAAAAAACTACAAGGAAATAGGTCCTTGACTCATATACTTGAATCACTAAAAACAAACATAATTTCTTATCTTCTTCCCACTTCTCCTTGTCCCCATCTCCCGTCCCCCTCAAATTAATCCAAACAATACTTTGGGCCAACACATTTACATACATTTTAAATGTCTTCCTATAAGTCAGCTTTTGAATCATCACAGATATTCTGGCTAAGACTAATATATAATATTATTACAGTTAACCTGAAAGTTAAAAAAAAAAAGGATTAAATCTCTGTGGAATGTGTGCTAATAGCATTCTGCCAGATGCTATCTGCAAACAAGACAACCTAACAAATCAAAGCATTGTAATCAAAGATTCAAATAATCCTTTTTATACATATTTAAACTAGAGGCTGAGTACAATGGCTCAAGCCTGTAATGGGAGGCCAGGGCTAAAGTATTGTTTGAGCCCAGGAGTTCCAGACCCACCTAGGCAACACAGCCAGACCTCATCTCTACAAAAAATCAAAAACTTAGCTGGACACAGTGGCACATGTCTGTAGTCCCAGGTACTCCAAAGGCTGAGGTGGAAGGATTGCCAGAGTCCAGCAGCAGGTCGAAGCTGCAGTGAGCCATGGTTGTGCCATATACTCCAACCTGTGTGACAGAGACTCCAACTCACAACAAATAAACAGACAAACAAAAAACTCTAAACTTTAAAACATGATAAATGAGGTTGCAATTATTCGTCTTTTATAGAGCTACTGGGTGGCATGAATTCTTTCTCTTTGTGATAAAGGGAAATGTTATAAAGTTGGAACTAAGGGAAAAAAATTGATCTGGCATCCCAAACAAGTTAGCTGTTAAACACAATTTTCACCTCTGATTTCAAAATTCTGACTATATATAAGCATAAAACTATATTAAACATCTTGTTCAGTTTAAAGCATCACAACATCTAAAGAATTGGGAGGGGAGGAGGAGATAAAAAACAGATGCTGTAAAACTTGACCAGGAAGTTAGGTGATAACATTTTAATTCACCTATTTTTGATTCTGGACTGGTTGGTGCTTTTACAATTTCAGTTGACAAAACTCAAAGGTAATTACTAAGATGTTGACTTCTGAACTTTTCCTATGTAATCCATGTACATAAATGTACATGAATATGAAATTTTTAAAAAAAGAATACTATATTTGCAGCATTGTAATTTGCTTTTTTCATAATCATTTTTCTATATCAGCAATATAGTTTTTTGTTTTGTTTTTTTTTTGAGTTGGAGTCTCACTCAGTCGCTCAGACTGCAGGGCAGTGGCCGCTTCTGGCCACCGCAGCCTCGACCTGCTTGGCTCCGACGATCCTTCCGCCTCAGCCTTCCAAGTAGCTGGAACTACAGGCACGCGCTACCACGCCCGGTTGATTTTTTCATTTATTGTAGAGATGAGGTCTTGCCTGCCCAGGTGGGTCTCGAACCTGCAGGCTAAGGCAATCCACTCACCTCAGCCTCCCAAGGCGCAGGATTACAGACTGAGCCACCAAGCCCGGCAGCAGTATACTTTCACAACTGCAAGTATGCCATTAATCATTTAGCCAATTTCTTACTGAAGAACATTTAAGTTTCCAAATTTTTACTTTTTTAAGATAAAAATACCATAGAATAGACAAGTGAAACAATTTAAAAAATTTGTAACACATGAAAAAAGGATAATTTCTTTTACATTAAAAAACTTTTATAAATCAGTAATACAAGAACACAAAAGAAAAATAAAGGACATCACAAAAAAATGACTTAAACATATGAAAACATGATCAACTTTCCCCAAAAATTAAAATAGAATTAAAATGACATGTCTTTTCACCTATACGCTCGGCAAATACGTAAAAAACAATTTTATAATATCTGTTGGGGATGGTTCTCAAATACTGCTGGTAAAGTGTAAATTGCTAAAACCCTTATGAAGGGAAATTTGGTCAAATTCTATCAAAATTCAAATTCCCTTTTGATGTAGCAATTCCACATTAAGGAACTTATTCTATAGATACAGCAAACAGATGAAACAATATCTGTGCAAGGTTCTTCACTGCAGCACTGTCTGAACTACTTAAAGGCTAGAAATAAAAAGTTCCTCAGTGGAGGGCTTATTGTGGTGCATCTGATGAGTAATAGAATAATAGCCATGAATAAGAATGAGGGTGTTCTGAGTGTACTGCTATAGGACAGGCTTCTATGACTAATACTATTTTAGTGGTAACTCTGGCCAGGCCCTGCTTGAAATGTTTTACGTATATTTAGTAGATACTATTGATTATCCCCGTTTGAGCAACCGGCTCAAGGTCAAAGCTAGCAAGTGGTGGTTGCTGGGTCTCGGGCCAGGCATTCTGGCGTCAAAGTCTATGTTCTTCTTGTTAACTCTTAATATCATTAAGTGATAAAAGCACAGTATGGAGGAAGGTGCCATTGCATGCAAAAATATATCCCTGGAAATATAATCAAGAAACTGGCTGCATCTGGGGCGGGAGGGAATGGTGAACGGAAGCCAGGGATGGCAGAGAGTTTTCATTTTCATTGTTGATTTATTTTTCCACTTATGTGTGTGTTTTGAGTCAAGAGTCTCACTGTGTCACCCAGGCTAGAGTGCAGTAATACCATCACAGCTACCACAGCCACGACCTGCTAGACTTGACGACCTGCTGGACTCGGATGATCCTTCTGCCACAGTCTTCCAAGTAGCTGGGACTATAGGCACATACCATCATGCCTGGCTATTTTTATTTCTTTATTGTAGAAACAAGGTCTTGCAATGTTGTCCAGGCTAGTCTTGAATTCCTGGGCTCAGACAATCCTCTTGCCTTTACCTCCCAAAGTGCTGAGATTACAGGTGTGAGCCACTGTGCCTAGCCTTAATTTTCCACTTACATGTATTTGAAAATAATATTTACTTGTAGGTACATGCTGGCATACTTGATCGATATTTAATTCCTCATAGCTAACAGTGGTAGACAGAGCACTGAATCAGTTGCCTTTAATCCTTGTTCTTCAGAGAACAAGGTTCCAGGGAAAGGCCCTCAGGTCTAACTTTGACATCTATAGGAGAAGAGTGTGTCCTCAGGGCCACAGCTACAGGACTGTGGTATATCACCATGTCTGCTGGCAGCACAATTTTCCAATTCTTAGAGGAATGTGTTGATTTCATCTCATAATGAAGTTCAAGACTGAATGTGATAAGCAAACCCTAATGGCACCATAAAGGGCAGTTAGCAAATGTACTTATTTTTCAGCTGTTTCTCAAGGTTGTAAATGTATTTAGTTGAGAATTTTCTTAGAAATATTAGCATATAGATATTTACAAATCTGGATCTTGGATAAGAATTGTACACCATTAAACTCAGTCATAATTGGAGGTCTAAATATATAATCTCTTATAAATGTTATAATCTAGATTGAAACAAGTCAACAATCAGCTTGGTAATTAGAATAATTAGAATAATAAATTATTGAAATTGCTTATAATCTTCTCTGACCTTTACATGTGATACACATAACTCCACCTGAACTTTCTAGAAGAAAAATAGTCATAAACATATAAGCTTTCTTAGTATTTTCCCATCAGTGTATGGCTAGAATTCCCCAACATATTCTAAAAATATCTCTGCAATTCTATCCTAACATATGACATATATTCCTACTCTTTCTTTCCATCTCTCTGCCATCTTTTGGTCTTTTCATCTGTTATTTCCAAGCTAGAATCCTGCTTACCGATTTCCCTGGGAATACTTGGGACTTCCATTCTGAATCAGGTTCTCAGAGATAGTTAATGAGGCTTTCTTATCAACACTCATCCAATGTTCAAAACCCTGTAAGAACATCTTACCATATGTCACCCAGTCAAATGCCTCCACCAACAGAGCACTCACTCCTTCAATGTCAACCTGTTCTTTTTTTAAGACAGTTCTATTAGAAAGTTCTTTCTGGGAGTGAACCAAAATAATCTCCCTGTAGTCTTCACCCATTGATCCTACTTCTCATCCTCTTGTGACCACAGAGAACAACTCTACACCAGTCAATTTAACAAGGAATTTTGCTCCATTATTTTTTCTCCAGGTTAAACATTACAGTTTCTTCATTTGTTTTTCACAGGCTTCAAGATATGTTTTCATCCAGGTAATTCTCTTCTGAGTGACATACAATTAACTCTATTCTTCTCAGACTGGAAAGAACCCTCAAAAATGGACTTAACAATTAACCACTTAGGCAAAGTGGATTTTTCATTCTGGAAAAATACCATATTTCTATGGAAATGGACTAACTTCATTATCTACTAAAACTCTAAACTCTCCTGCACTTGGTGCTAAGTCACATATTTCCCCTCTCTCAGCTGTGTGCTTGGTTTCTAGACCATGAACCATCTTGCATTCATCCCCATTAGATTTCACTCTCTTAACTGTGACCCATTAATCTGACCTCTTCAAGGCTGGCTGTGTCTGCACACACACTTTCCTCTCCAGTTCGGTCAATTTGTCTTCAATATTGAAGTTCAATGTCCACTTTATCTAAATTCTTGGTTAAAACTTGGACCAACCCTAGAAAAGCATTCTTCAGGGGCCAAAGTCAATCATTAGGAGTTATTCAAACTCCCAAGCAGCTGCCACTTCCTTTCAATTCGTTCTCTACTAACACAGCCCAATGAACGTTCCAAATTTTTTTTGTCTATCATTCTAATTTCCAATCCTTTTTTCATTTTCCCACCAGGGGGCAAGAATAATTTAGATCACAACAAATGTAAACATTTACAAATATGATGAATAATAAAAAAATGTTTAAAGGTACTAAATTGGTTCAAAAATATAATGTTTAAATTTAAAAAATCAAGTATTTTACATAGACTATCCAGTTCACACAGAAGTGCAATAAATTATACTAGTTTAGCATGAATTACTCTCCCCAATGTAACTTATTTGAAAGAATTATTCTTTATGACCATGACTGCCAAAGATCCATCCTTCTGTAGCTAATTTACTCCAGGTTGTGGCCAGTCTACTGGTTTGTGATCTGTTCAATCAGATCATGACATCTGCTGAAGCCAGATAGTGTGAGTAGTAAAAAATCCAGAATTACGCTGCAGATATTTTGGCACTGAACTGCCTTGAGCCCACATGGGTAGTATAGGGAAGCCTGAACATGAAGTCAGAAGACCTGGGTTTGACACTATATTCCACCAGGTATTCCACTTAGGAAACTTAGGTAACTTCTCTGGGTGTCATTATTTCCTTTGTGAAATAAAGACAATATTACTTGCTTCTCAGGGTGAATAAAAGAATTAAATAAAATTAATAAGATGATGTATGAGCTAAAACTGTCATGGGTATAAAATAAATGCTACCTTCTCTCTTGTTCACAATTCATTATGACATTAATACTAACACGGTACTGTTCAGAGTTAACTTAAGTGAGTGAAAGAGTAATGCAAGAATGAGTGAGTGTACTGTGTGAGGCATTAAACAATGTTTTTTCTTATAACTAAAAGAAATATAAAAACCGATTTGAATGTATTGAATATTCATATTTACAAAGTTTACCAAAAATTTTCATTTTTAA
Organism: Carlito syrichta; assembly: GCF_000164805.1. Taxonomy (NCBI): domain Eukaryota; kingdom Metazoa; phylum Chordata; class Mammalia; order Primates; family Tarsiidae; genus Carlito; species Carlito syrichta. Next base: position 185,136 of record NW_007246113.1, on the reverse strand, counting down.
ATATATGTTATATTTTGATTTTAGAGGATCTAAGCATACATTGAGGATTAATTTTTAATACCTTCCTACTCAAAATGTGCATTGACAGCTACCACCATAGTTATCTTCAGGGAGCCTGTTAAAAATGCAAAACAATCTGCATTTTAACAGGGTCTCCTGCTGCTCTGTGAGCACACTGAAGTTTGAGAAGAACTGGTTTAACAGATCATAAGAACTCTCAAGTTAACTTTTCTGTGTTTTGTGCTCTATCTATATATCTGTTGTGGTATTTAAGAACTAGGCTTTTAAAATAAATTAATAACACACATTTTCTTTACTTCTTGTATCTTTTATTCTCAGAATCTAGAATCAGGAGTATAACAAGGAAAAAAGAAAACCAAACTCCTCTTCCTTCCATTAAGTTGGTCTAAAAAGATTTAACTACTGAAAACTATCCTTAATCTAGAAGAAAAATTTTTATGAGTACTAAAACTTTAATAGGAATTGTGCAATTTTAAAGTCTGTTAATTTTCCAAGAGACTATACTATATCTAAATCTACCTTTCTAATAAGCTTCTCTTATGGAACAAGTAGTGGTAATTTGTAATTGTTTTTTCCAGCATCCAAGTTAGAGTGAATTTTTTTCAGAGAGATAATCACAATTTTACAGACGTTTCTACTATCTCCTTCTACTACTTTTCACATCTTTAATAACAACAACAACAAAAATATAATTGAGAAAACAACCAGCGACTATCTACCATCATGGCTACATCACCACTATATTAATTATTTTATTCCTGGAAATAGGGCATTACAAATAATTTGAAAATTGTATGCAAGAAAGAATCAAAATGTTTTATTTATCAAGCTTTTTGAGAGAAACTAACTGCCCTTTTAATTAACTACTCGTATCCCATAAAATAATGCTAGTTGATAGCCAACAAATTTAGTTCACTTAGAAAATGGAATATAAATATGGGCATAATCTTTTTGGGCCCCCTTTATTAAGTAAATATAGTTGTGTAACAGTATATTGATTAGCAGAACAAGTGTCTTCAGATAGGATCAAACTGAACTGTATATCAAAAACAGTTAGATGAAATGGTTTTACCTGCGGGGTCCCTGGTTGGTTCCCAGTGCAAGTCACTGTCTTTTTCCCTAATCCATCCACAAAGTCCATGGTCAAAATTACAACTGTGAACCAAAACACCTACAAGGAAATGACCAAAAAGATGAATAGATCAAAACTCAACAAACAACAACAAATGAATTTGTGCACTAGGGGCATCTGTACAAGTGTTCTCTCCCATCCAAACACCAGAACTTCTTTCCATGAGATCAAAAGGAAATAACATAAGCCTTTCTCAGCACATAGCACATGCATGCTTATCTGTATGAAAACAGAGCACAAAAATGTTGCCAAATTATGACCTTGTTATATCATCACTTAAAAAATATGATTTCCGCCGGGCTTGGTGGCTCAGCCCGTAATCCCGTGCCTTTGGGAGGCTGAGGTGAGTGGATTACCTGAGCCCGCAGGTTCGAGACCCGCCTGGGCAGTGAGACCTCATCTCTACAATAAATCAAAAAAATCAGCCGGGTATGGTAGCGCATGCCTGTAATTCCGGCTACTCGGAAAGCTGAGGCAAAAGGATCGCTGGAGCCCAGCAGGCGAGGCTGTGGTGGTCAGGCGTGGCCACTGCACTCCAGTCTGGGTGACCGAGTGAGACTCCAACTCAAAAAAAAAAAAAAAAAAAATATATGATTTCCTTTTCACAGTTTAAATACTACTTTAATATATTTTTAAAAGAAAATAATGATTCATAATTATTTTATTCCAACTGATTTAACTACATAGGAAACTGAATTTTTTTTAAAGGTATAATTTTCCCAGATGGTACCAAACAATCTACAATTTAAGTTATTTTCATGAAATGGAGAAAAATAATAAAATGTCATTATATCAGTACTAAGAGTATAAGTATCTACCTGGATCATCCTTTGTTTCATCATCTGCACTGACTCCTCTTTCTATTTCATATATTTCAAACAAGTCATTTGAAGGCTGCCGTGGAACTGCAAGAGAGAGGTTTTTGGTTTATTTTTTTAATGGGGCATTAATAAAGAGGCATTACCTTGAACAAGGATCAGGAGAAAAAGAACTAGGCATCCCACTCAATGGAAGAATCCAAATATTTTATTACATCTCACATGAAGATTCATGAAGTTTATTTTGCAGTGATATATACTCTATCACTTATCTGGGTACAATTTTTAAAAAACGATTTTCAAAAGTTCCTAAAATTCAATAAAAATAATTTGAAATTCTTCATCTGGAAAACACATTACAAAAAAACTACCAATTTCTAGCAAAGTATTCATCTTGATGAAATTCTAAAATTTATCTCTATGACATACATTAATATGAACTTTAAATTAAGGCTGTTTTTAGTTGAAATGCCTACAATTGAAGCAAATTATTTGGTTTCCTAACTACAACATCTACTTTGCTTCAATGAACTCTGCACATTGTTGAATTTAATATGGGGGGGGGGTACCAAAAATGTATACACGGTTTAAGAGATGTTATCTACATATTACTTTTTAAAGTAGTTTTTAGAAGTATCTGGCCGCTGATCCACTTTAAGCACCTCTTATAATTGCAGAAGTCAAATAGTCAAATGCGACTTGTATTCATCTTTTGCTATCGGTATATACTGAGTATTATAATTTTAATACGGTTTTTTCCATTCTTAAAATGTGTATACTTTTTTTTGCCACCCTCTGTATATTTCTTACTATGGCTTCACTTGCTTAAGCAGGTTTCCTGGCTCCTTTAAGATCAAATCCAAACTCCTTGGTACAGCATTTACAATCCACCCCACCAAAACACACAATGCTGTCCAAACATGCCATTTATTTTCACATGTCTGACCGATGCTCATCTTCCTGCTAATTAACATGCCAAACTTCCCCTCTTCCTTCAAGGTCCAGCGTAAATATCACTGCCTCCGGGGAAAGGTTCATGCCCCAGGCAGAATCAAATTCTTCTCTCTTGTACCTCAACAGCTTATGTTTACACACCTCTATTACACACTTACTTTTTTTTTTTTTGAGTTGGAGTCTCACTCTGTCGCCCACACTGGAGTGCAGGGGCACGTTCCCGACCACCGCAGCCTCGACCTGCTGGGCTCCAGCGATCCTTCCGCCTCTGCCTTACAAGGACCTGGAACTACAGGCGCGCACTACCACGTCCAGCTAATGTTTTGATTTATTGTAGAGATGAGGTCTTGCCAAGATGCCCAGGTCTTGCCAGTTGCTCGAACCCGCGGGCTCAGGCAATTCACTCACCTCGGCCTCCCAAAGCGCGGGATTACAGTTTAAGCTACCGAGCCCGGCCTATTACACGCTTTCATAAAGAGTTGCAGGTACACACAGCACATATGTATCTGTCCCTCTGCTAGTCTCTGAGGTCCTGGAGGGCATCAATCACATCTTATTCAGATGGCATTTCCAGGGCTTGACCTGGTGACAGATACTCAATAAGTGTTTACTGAGTGAATGCAAAGATTCTGTTAGAAACTCATGTGCTTTGTCATCACTTTTCCTCAGAGGACACATGTGGAACAGAGCTTAAGAATCCACTTTTAAAAATAATTGATTCATTTAAAACATTTATTTATTTATTTGATGTATATTTGATTGTGGTAGGAACCAAGGAGGCAGGATGAATGGGGTGGACAAAAACAAGGACCTGGATTTTATGTGGCTTGAATTCTTTCTTTTTTTTATTTTAAAGATGTAGGGTACAATTCAGCACTAGGTATACAAATGTTCATTATGCAGGTACCCTTGTTGATGAGGTGTGCACCCTTTCCCCTGGCAGTTTCCTACTACTACCAGTCCCACACCCCTCTCCCCTGGTAGTTGCGGCTTGAATTCTAATGTGAACAGCAGACATTAAATATGGAGATAACTGAGTACCGTAATTCTAAATTTTGATAAGAGCTAGGAAGGAAGATGTCATGGAAAGTAATTGGGTTGGGGGTTGGGAAAATGTGTGAGAACATTGGTGGTGGTGAAGGGAATTCCTGGTCAGTGGCCAGGGACTACTCCCTTCTCTTTGCCAGAAGTTAATTAATTTACTCTATTTTTATAAGGCAGGGAGTAGAAGGTATAGAATACCATGAAACAGACATCAGTCAAAGCAGTTCTGTTTTCAACAAAGTTCCTATTATTTAAGTAAGAATTTTTCTATTTGTGCTAATTTATAGGGTACATGAGAAACCTTTCACATGTATATAATGCACAGACTGTATCCATCACTCGAGTACAATGCATTTTTGTTAACTATAGTCACCCTACTCTGCTATCAAACAGTACATTTATTTTTTCTTTTATCTCACTGTTTATTTATATCCTTTTGTTCACTTTTCTTCATCTTCCCCTACTCTTGCACCCTTCCCAGCCTCTGTTTTCTCTCTTTACACTCTCTATCTTCATGTGTTCAAATTTTTTTTGAGTTCCTACATATTAATGGTGACATGCTTCTGCACAACAAAAGAAATAATCAACAGAGTGACGAGACAATCTGTTGAATCAGAGAAAATATTAGGAAACTATTCATCCAACAGAGGAATAATATCCAGAATATACAAGGAACTCAAACAAATCAACAGGAAAAAACAAATAATCCCATTGTAAAGTAGGCAAAGGACATGAACAGACATTTCTCAAAAGAAGATAAATGGCCAACAGATAATTAAAGCATTTTTAAAACGTAAGTAATAATTCCATAGTATTTGCACTAATTTTTTTAGTTTACTACTTCTGAATTTTCCTTTTTTGTTTCAAAAGTTAAAATAGTGAAGCTCCTTTCCCTTTCACACTACACTTACAATACCCAGCTGGGCAGAGATTAAGAAGAGAAGTTCTAAGGACACATTTGATCATGGGTGTCCTGGGGGTAAGGCAATCCCCTCCCTCTTTTATCACATGGGGCTCTGATAAGGCAAATATCTCTATTATTTATCAGACATATTACGATGTTGTAGGCAAGCATGACATAGAGAAAGTTATAAAAATCTATAGAACAATCATGCTTTTGTTCTCTTCTCTTGCTGTAACTTACACAAAACATCTCTAAAATGGAATCAGCTCAACTCTCACAGTACCATCTTCTAGGGGCATTATGATAGTTTTTCAGGCTTCCTTTTTTCTCCCCAGATGAAGAATTGCCAAATGGCAAATAGAGTTGATGTAGAGTGGGGGGATCATATAAAGGTTTCTTGGTGCAGGGAGCATATTTTTTATCAGATCAAGTTGGTTCTCTCTGAGGAAGCACACTTTACACTGAAGGGGGAAGAATAGGACATTTACCAAGAAATAAGCATAGCATTCAGGTAAGGGGAGAGGGAGAGTTTCAGGCATCAAGTACAAAGAAAATGCTCAGAATATTTAGAGAAAGGAATGCACAGCGGTGGGAGGATCTTGAGAAAGAGAGAAAGTGGCATAGGATAATGTTGACAAGAAAGGAAGGGATGTGATCATATTTTTGGAAAACAGCAACCCAAATAATTAGTCATCTAACAACTTCCAAAGCATCAGATGGTTCACTAATATTTTGGGCACTTGATTTCCAAGAACGATTTAATTTAGCAGTGGATCAGCATGCACACCTTCATTGCAATTCACTGGGAAACATTACAAGGAATTTGGAGACCTGGAGGGCTTAGCAAGCTATTGGTTCTTACAGTTTTGTGTGCTGTACTCTGTCACCCTATGAAATTACTGAATTAATTCTCCTTCCCCACACATACTACTGTGGATTACTCAAAGTAGCCCACTGAAATGTTGGGGAAGGTACATTGCCCACTCCCTGGTAGATTTTACACTTTATGTGAAAATACTAAGTGAAGTAAGTAGAGGGAAAAATCAGTTTTATCTTATATCTCAGCGAAGTAGTACAAGAAAAACAAATACACAAAAGGACTACAGTGATAAGAAGTACACCAATGGCCAGCTCAGTGGCTCAGTCTGTAATTCCAGCACTTTGGGAGGCTGAGGCAAGTGGATTGCCTGAGGCCATTGGTTCAGGACCAGTCCAGGCAACTTGGTGAGACCTCATCTCTACAATAAATAAAAAATCAGCCGGGCTTGGTAGTGCATGCCTGGAGTTTCGGCTACTTGGAAGGCTGAGGTGGAAGGATCGCCAGAGCCCAGCAGGTCGATGCTGGGGTGGCCATGAGAGTGCCACTGCACTTCAGCCTGGGTGACAGAGTGAGACTCCAACTGAAAAAAAAAAAAACAAAAAACAGAAAAAAAAAAGAAGTACACCAATATGCTAATAGTGGTGGTCTAAAATGAAAGTGATTTTAAAAAATTTGTTGATTCATTTTGTCTTTTGTAATTCTATTAGGATTGTTTGTAAAAAGAAAAATTGTAATTATGAATTTAAAAACTTACCTAAAACATGTAAAGAAAACAGGGTTCTGTCAGAGCACATATACATAGCAACTGCAATCTGCTATTTGTATTTAGATTACTCAGAGAACTTTGAATAATGTTGATACCTGTTGCTGAATGTGATGCTATGAAATTGAAATGTTTTAAAAATTCAAATATTTTATTTGATTCAAGGAAGCTATTTTGACCAATGCAGAGGAGTTAGTCAAAATAAATGATTCTCCTTGCCTGAAAATAGAATAGCCAGAATGGACACTGATACATGGCTTTTCTATTTATTCTTTCCCTCCTTCATATATTGGCTAATATTCCATTTAAATACACAATATACATATTTTTGAAAACAAATACATATCTGATATTCTCTGTAGCTGGGCCATTAATTCTTAGAATGGAATGATTTTAGAGATTAAGAAAAGGCTAAGAGAAATGCTAGCAACACAATTCCTCAGCCATTTGTCCATCCACCCTCCCTCCCTCTATTCCATCCACTTAGTTGAGGCTCATTAAGAAAATGAGCCTCAACTAAGTATGAGGCACTGGGCTAGGAGCTTGTGGTGAAGCAATGAACATACTCTTGCCTTCAGGGGGTCTATATTCTAGAGGTGAAGGCAAGCATCTAACAATTTCCTCACATAATGTGTGGTTTAAAGGCATAAAGAATGCTGTGTGAGTATGGGGCTGGGGCCTGGGCTGGGTAAGCTAACCTGGGGAGGAGAGATGTCATGAAAGTCTCTGAGAAGTGATACTTTCCTAAGACATGAAGGTACATTACAGTGCACTGAGGCCCTGGAGAATAAAAAGGTGGGGAACTAAAACATCAGTGTATCTATAGAACTTATGGGGAGAGGTCAGTTGCAGGAGGAAGGATGACAAATGCAAGCAGACTGTACAGGACCTTTATAGATACATAATGTATTGATGTATCGGGCTGATTTTCTAGCTCCCTTTTCTACATTCCTTTTTTTTTTAATTTTAAAGATGTAGTATACAATTCAGGATTAGGTACATAAGTGGTCTTTGTATAGGTAATGTCTGGACCTCTCTTTGGCCCCTAATTTGCCCAGCTTGAGATTAGGTACCCTTATTGATGTTATATTCTCCCCATTCCCTCCTCAGGCAGTTTCCAGCTACTGCCAATCCCTTTCTTTTTTTTTTTTAAGTTGGAGTCTCACTCCATCGCCCAGGCTGGAGGGCAGTGGCATGCTCACAACCACCCCAGCTTCAACCTGCTGGGTTCTGGTGATCCTTCTGCCTCAGCCTTCCAAGTAGTCAGAACTACAGGCTAAGTTTTTGATTTATTGTAGAGACGAGGTCTCGCCAAGTTGCCCGGGTTGGTCTTGAACCTGGGCTCAGGCAATCTACTCGCCTATGCCTCCCAAAGTGCTGGGATTACAGGCTGAGCTACTAAGCCCAGCTGTCAATCCCTTTCTTATAGTGTTATGATAATTGTTCAGGGTTTGCTTATGAGTGAGAACATGTGGTACTCAGTTATTTGTTTCTGTGATAGATCACTGAGTATTATAGACTCCAAATCCATACAAGTTGCTGCAAAGTCCATAATTTTTATCTGTTTTTATGGCTGTAAAATATTCCATCATGCATATTATACATGACCTTTTAAAATCTCATAAATATTTCGACTTTATCCTGGCAGAAACCAGGAGCCTCTTTTGGATCTTGATAGAAGATTGCCAAGAACAGGTCTGCATGTTAAAGTTACCATTCTGGCTGTAGCTTAAAGAATGAACAGGAGGAAGGTGAGAGTGGTTGTCACAGGGCCATTATGACCAAAACTGACATAAACCAAAGGATGTTCACATACTTTTAGAATATTTCCCCTAAATCTTTCTACCATTGGACAGTGTTTCACCCACTAAAAAATAATTCTTGCCTGTGGTTTCTTACAACCTTCTACATGAACTATAAGGGGAGGTACAGGTAGTGAAGCAAGCAGACAGCCGGATAAAAACATGGTTGGACTAGGCCAGAGAGCATGATCCTTTCCAATAATGACTGTAGAGCCCTGAAATCTGTGGAGAAATGAATTACACCAAGAAACACCAGTCCAGCGCTTTCTATTAGACACATTTTCCCTAGGGATGTTATACTATTAATATATAACCCATGTTCATAAATGGGTTTCCCAAATAGTCAGTTGTATATTTTTACCCAGAAAACATGAAGAGTGAGCACAGAGAAGTAGATGTGAATGTTGTCAGACACATCTCCCTCTACCCCATTTCTTACAAAGAGTAACTATAGCAAATTGTAAGTATTGAGGTAGGTTTGCAAATTCTCTTTCTGTTCCAAGGTGGTTCCTGTGACATTACCCAGGCCAGTTCTGACATTTGTTATTGGACTAAAGGATTAAAGATAACAGTGTCTTAAATTCTTTCTATGCTTAGGGGTTTAGTTCATTGAGAAGAATGGTACATATGTAACTATCCTAATATTCTGAAGGCTCTTTCTGGTGGCAAAATCTAAGATTCGTAGAGCACAGATTGGAGAGTGGGGATGATAAGGGTAGTATGAGGCAGTCTCTACCTTTCTTCCTGTCTCCCTATGCCCTGCTCTCTCTCTCCAGATGCATTATAGCTTTAAATGACCAGAGAGGAGCAAGCACAAGGACTTGAAATGAGTTTCTGAAATTTTTTTTATCACATTAGAAGTTTTTAGCCATCTATTGATTACAAGCAAAAAGAAGAAGGTTTCTGGGCCACACCAAAATAAAACTTTTTTTCTTTTTTTTTGAGTCAAGAGTCTCACTCTGCTGCCCAGGCTGGAGTCCAGTGGCATTATCACTGTTACCACAGCCTCAACCTCATGGGCTCAGGCAATCTTTCCAACTCCACCATCCAAGTAGCTGGGACTACAGATGAGACCTTGTCTCTACAAAACAAAAAATAAAAACAAAAAAATTGGCCAGGCATGGTGTGCACCATCATGTCTGGCAAATTTTCTCAGTTTTTGTTGCCCAGTTTTCTCAGTTGTGTTACCCAGTTTTGTTGCCCAGGCTGGTCTCGAAATCCTGAGCTTAGCCAATCCTCTCATCTCAGCCTCCCAAAGTGCTGGGATTAGAGGTGTGAGACACTGGACCAGGTCAAAACCTTGTTTGCCAAATCTTTCATCCCATAGAAAGAATCTACAAAACTCAAACTACACTTTGGGCTGAGAGTAAATAGCTAAAAAAAAATCTACAATATTCAAAACACATTTTGGGCTGAGAGTAAATAGCAAAACTGGAAAAAAAAAATCTCTGGTGAAAGGTAGAACCTAGACAAAGCTACTTAATAATGAGTCCAAATTTTATGACTCACTTACTTCTCCTTTGCATGTTACATATACTTTAATAAGGTTTTAGAACAACCCAGGGCACTACCTGGAGAAATCCCAGGAGAAAGAAATACCTAAGCATGACCATAAGGGTTGTAACACAATTTTTCCAGATCAGGAGAACTCTTGACAGGTTTTGTTTTCCTTTTCTCTTCTAAACCAAAGGGACCCATGAGGGTGAGGATCTGCCAGGACTGAGTCCTACACACCAGAATGCAGGTGGTAAACAGACTTTTCGATAAGGGTTGCTGGGAGTGAGTGCAGCATGAATACTTTCAGGGTGAGCAGAAGTCCACCAGATGCAGGGGTAAGGGGTCAACACACTCAGGCCAAAAGAATCTTTTAAGAAAGGATAGAAGCTTTATTTCTGATATTTATCAGCTTCATCATGCAAGTTTCCCATCTAGACATATTCATCTCTGAAAAGGCTATTGTTGTTATTTTCACAATAAAGAAGTTGAGCTGTCTCTATTTTAAAATAACAAGGGTTTAACTTGGTACTATAAATGCCTAAATAAATAAAATAGTCCAATTATTTGGTAATAAGCAAAGAATATGTGTAATGGCAAGTCTTATTTTTGTTTTCTCTGCACACATAAGATCTCACACTTGCAAAACAATTTGTTTCAAAATGATCTAGCTATCCAAAAATAACATGAAAATCATAATGAACCATAATAAGAAACATATAAGCTCAAAACTAGAATACAAGACAGGGTTTTTTATGAATTAAGTAGGAAATGCTATTATTACTATATAAATAAATTCAATAACATTGATAATAATAGTAATAGCTAATATGTATTAAGTTATTATATGTCAAGTGCTATAGTAAAGGTTTTATAGGCACCCTCCCATTTAATTCTCACAACAGCCCAATGAGGTAGATATTATTATCATTCCTAGCTGTAGGATGAGAAAACAAAGGCATAGGAAGATTTAGCAACATGACCCAAATCACAGACTGGCCATGAGCACAATTTCAATTCTAACTCTATAGACAAATGAATATGTAACTTTCAAAATGTCTGATTTCTGACTGTGGTCACATTCACCACAAGTCCAATTTATACTTTCTGGAGAGAACTATATTTTCTTTACCAGCTGCCATAGGGTCCAATTAAAGTATAAATCAAAAATCTTAAAAACTTTCCACATTCACAGCACCAGATCCTGACCTGTAAGCTGTGACAAGTCACTCCTTCAGAACACTAGCAGAAATTTAATCTTTAGGGAGATGTCAGGCATCTTCCTAAGGTCTCTGTAGGCCTTACTGTTTCCTGGAAAGCAAACTAGTTTGAAGACCTTTTCACCCTTCAGTTGAAACAATCTTTTTACTCATCACCACATAGAATCAGAGAGACCATAATATTTCCATAAGTAAGAACAATGTGATCCAACTAACCACAGACTCCACAAATTCTGTAAAAGGGAAACAAGGGCTGAGGCAGAAGGATCGCCTGAGTCCAGGAGGTTGAGGCTGTGTTGGTTGTGAGCATGCCACTGTACTCCTGCCTGTGTGAGCAGAGTGAGACTCTGACTCAAAAAAAAAAAAAAAAAAAAAAAGAAAGAAAGAAAGAAAAGAAAAGAAAAGAAAGAAACAAGGGAGAAAAAAAAAACAGACAATATGTAACAATTAGTAAAAAGAAAACAATGTTCTTCTTGGCACTTGAAACTTCAACACATTCTCCTGTTTTATAATAACATAGCAACAATGAGGCTGGTTCTCTAATACGACCATTACTAAGAGCACCTGATATATATTAATTACATTATAACCTGTAATCTTACTTCTGTTAACACCTTTCATCTTTATTCTATATGAGTCAGGTGGATACATGTGCAAGCACAACTGCTATATTTGGCTACATTTGTCTAATTCTGACTCCATTCAGAACATGGTTTGCTGGGTTGGAGCTGCCATATGGCTTAGAGAGCTCTGCTATCCAAAGTGTAGACTGCAGGTCAGCAGCATTACCTGTGAGCTGGTTAGAAATGCAAAGTCTCAGGTCCTACCCCAAATCCACTCAATAGAGTCTTCATTTTAACAAAATTCCCATGTGATACACATTAAAGACTGAGAAGTATTTTTTCCCTAGAAAGCCAGTCAGGTTTAGTAAATGGAGGGATTTGGATTCTACATTTTATATAAGCGTTATTTTGGTTTAAATGAGCTTCTGACAACACTGGCGGGGGGGGGGAATCTGGACATATCTGACACATGCAATTGTAAAGAAGAATTTGAAAGGTTAAAAATAGAAGTTAATAAAACCTTCAATGAATTTTTAAAAATCAGTATGTCCAAAATAAAATGAACATGACTAAGAATCAGAATCCCCTGGGGTATTTTCTCAAAACATACATCTCACTCTCCTGCTGGGGAGAGTGGGGTTCTGTTACTCTGCCCCCTCTCCTAAGAAATGACTGTTACAATAAATTACTGTTATCAATAACAGTGGGGTTGAGAAGTGTAAAAATTACTGAATGAGGATAACAAAAAAGCAATGAAAATCACCCAAAATATCATAAACTGAATATATCAATCACTACCATTTTGGTCTTTTTTCTTCCACTTATATACATCCAGACATATGCAGACTTGTATTTTTTTTTTCTTTCTTTTTTTTGAGTCAGAGTCTTACTGTCACCCAAGCTGGAGTGCAGTGGCAAGCTCATGGCCACCACAGCCTTGACCAGCTGGGCTCAGGAGATCCTTCCACCTCCCCCTTCCAAGTAGCTGGAACTATAGGCATGTGCTACCATGCCTGGCTTATTTTTTTATTTATTGTAGAGATGAGGTCTCACCAAGTTGTCCAGGCTGGTTTTGAACCCCTGAGCTCAGGCAATCCTCTTGCCTCGGCCTCCCTAAGCGCTGGGATTACAGGCTTGAGCCACCAAGCCCAGCCACAGATATGTATTTTATTATGAATTGGGGTCAAATGGTATGTTCAGTTTTGTACCTTCTTTTCACTTAACATTTTTATAATATAGGTATTTTCCCAAATTATTAAATATTTTCCAAAAAACACAATTGTTGATAGTTGCATAATATTTCATTATATTGCTAGGCCAGGATATATTTTCCCCTAGCTTCCTTTACTTTGGGTTCTGCATAAAGTTTCTCCTACTTTCTTTGTGCTGAGATAGCTTCTGCCTTCTCTGACACTAGATTTTAATCTTTGGTGCTCCTTCTCCAACGTTTGAGCAATTCCCTATAGCACATGTCTGGTGTACACACATCCATAGCACCACTTAAATCAGTCTTTCTGGCTAAATCTGCCTGATACCTTTCTGTTCTCCCTGACCCCCATTCACCTCTACCAGGCTATTCCTGAACCTAACATCAGTCCATTAGTCTAAAAAAAAAATCACGCAATGAGAGCTGATTAGAGAGTACTGTTGAGTTTTGTGGAACATGGTCTCCTTAACCTGAAATTGATGGCAATAAAATCAAATGGAAAGAATTATATAATCCCATGATTAAATTCATTTGAAAAATGATACCCATTGTATACCTCTGCTAGAGATTTACAATGACCGTTAGCACTTTAGATTATTGAGAAGTCTTACATGTAACAAACCTGCACATGTACCCCTCTGAATCTAATTTTTTTTAAAGCATTTAACTTAGCTAAACCTAGGCTTTCTCAGATGTATTTGACTTCAGAACACTTTTAGTTGCATAGTATTACAGAGAGCTAATGTTCTTTGAGACATACTTTCAGATGCATCAATCTCTTCCATTAATGAAAGAACAAGAATTTTATGCTATATCAGGGAACTCCAGTGCTGCTCAGATCATGCCTCTAGGGTTAGCCCTGCAAATACATCTTATGATATTTCTAGTCACATAACCTGAAAAAACCTAGGGTGCCCCAAGTTAAAGTTATTTTTTAAATATGTGTTTAAAACTTCATATCATGCATTATTTAAATCACATATTATTTAAATTCTCCCCATCATGGTTAATTACAATAAATAAATAAAACACAATAATATTTTATAGTTCATAGTAATTCATAATTCACAAACACTTTTACTTGTATTTTCTCTGATCCTTGAAACCACTCTATGGGAAAGAAAAGCTAGGAAGAAAACTGAAATGGAAAGCATGGTAACTAATCCAAAGTCTATCACTCACAGATAGTTGAGGTGAAAATCAAAGCTAGGTCTTCTGATTCTGTGTATTTCATTCTAAGCAGTAGTTAGAAACCCCTCAGTTCCAAATGTTTCAACTCTATTTTCATATTCCTTTCTATGTCTTTCACTATTTCTCGGCATCATGCTCAAAATTTAGAAGTATATTAGATTTTTTAATGGCATGTTTACTTTCAATAGCAAGATTAAGTTGTATTATGGTAAGGAAAAGATCATAATGGTAATAATTTTGATTATTTAGGGAAGGAGAATACTCCAGATCCTGTACTCCATGTACTCAAGGAATACTTTCAGAATCAACAAGCACTGAGGTCCCTTGGGAGGCCCAAACTTCAACTGTACATAAACCACGGTACCCAATCCTGACTTGTACCCCACATCTTAAAAAAAAAAAATTCAACAAGCAAAATTTAGGTAGTTTAAGTATATGAAGGATTACTTAGAAAGAATGAAAAGAAATTGAATCCAACATAAAACCCATTCAACAAATATTTTTCAGTGCCTACTATGTGACCATTTGAGGAAAAAAATTCTGGGGACTAAACAGCTGCCCATAAATCTGTACTATAACATATGTAGCAACAAAGATAAGTGATTTAGCTTGCAAAACATGTTCAGAAAATTCCCTTGTGATCAGTATTGGGTCTCATATGACTATTATATATCTTTAGACCCCATAGTTTGCAACAGATTTGGAAAACAAAGATATGCTCAAAGGACCAGCCAGAAAGATTGTTAAGTGGGTTGAAAGGGAGTATTTCTAGAAAAAATTTAATAAAACACCAATTACCAAACCCAAACAAGTCATAGTTGAGTCCTTTTCAGAAAGTATTCTTTGAGTACATGGAGTATGGGATCTGGAGACAATAGCCAATTGTGTTCATTATCTCTGAGTGTCTGACAATATTATAAAAAAGGTATAAATTGTAGTTTCATAAATTTAAGTTAACTATAAGAAATAATGTTCCAATAGTGGATGGATTATTGGAAGGGATTTTAGTTACCTTTCAAGATGGAATGATTTATAAGAGACATAAGCATAATGATATCACATTTAGATCATTAATTACTGTTGGTTTAGATGAAAATTTTTAGGCCCCAAATTAAAATGCCAAAAGGCCATTTTAACTATCACATCTAATCGATTACTTGAAGTTTAAATAATTTTTTTTGTTTTGTTTTGTACCCCTTTTGTAGGAGTAGTAAAAAGATAAACACTCCAGTGTTAATGGTACTTTGTTTATATCTAAAGAAAACATTGCTTAAGAGATTGTTTCTTAAATCTTTCTTGCATTAAAAAATGTGCCCACCTTCACACAGACCATCTTTGAAATAATAAAAGCATAGAGTAAAAATTTCAGAAGCTAGGAAAATTGTTTGAATTAGTTTCAAGGGCTGTGAGATAGCTCTAAATTGATATTGTTTTTCCTTCTCATTAACATGAACACATTTCGCTGTAGAAACGTTGTAGAAACACCAACGTGTTTCACTGCATCAGTGTATAATAGCAAACGCACCTTACTACTTTTCTAAAATCTAAAAAATTTTGTATTTCACAAGTCAACTAGATAAAGGATTTTAGACTTATACTCCAGGGGAGAGATGGTAGCATTGGAGATGGTGAAAAGTAGTCACACGTTAGATACAATTTGAAGGTGGGGCTGACAGGATTTCCTTATAGATTGATTTGGGTATAAAAAGAGTAATTTAGGAAGACTCTGTGTTACGTGGCCCTAGCAACAGGTGATGGAGGTACCATCACCTGGGGTGGGAAGGGCTGAGGAAACAGCCCTAAAATAGCTGTCCATAAATCTGTACAGCATGTTTGGGAAGAAGAGGAACAGTAATGGACATGTTGAGTTGGAGATACCTATTTTCATTCAATTGGAGAGGTTAAGCAGGCAACTGATACAGAAGACTAGAGTTCGGGAAATGTCTGGGCTGAACTTACATTCTTGTAGTATTTTCATCTTTTATTTCCTTTTGAAATATCTTTACAGTTTTTTCTCAGGGAGATGATATACACACATTATTTTAAAAAGCTCTGTTTTACAACTTCTTCCATTAAAAAAAATCATTCTAATCTCATAAGTATATACAGCTGTTTGCCAATTAAGAATCAATTTTAAAAAGCTATCTTTCAATATAAAAAAAAAACATTGCAGTATGGGGCTATTTGGAGGAGACTGCCAAATTATCACTATAATTAACATCACCTGAAAATTCATGAAATTAGGTGAGTTTGTTCTATTCTCAGACCTGTGGAAAATAAGGATAGTTTAAGAAATTATTATACCAGAAATGAAAAAATAAAGTCAATTAAGAAATGGTGTTGTCCTAAAGTTCTTTTCTGTTTTCATAGTGAAAACAGCTATTTGTTCTGAATTAAAAACTTAGAACCCTTCCCTTATTTGGAATATATGTTATAACCCCAAGACAGCAAGTCAAGAAGTGTCCAAAATGTTATCACATGTACTAATCTTAACTAGCAGCTATTGCTGAAGATGAACTGAGAGTGGAATTTAATTTTTGGCAGGAGTGTCTAAAGCCAGCAATGCTATCTGTGGCATGCAATAGCCTTGGCACAGGACCAAGGTAATACTTTCCGGGGGCATATCTCTAAGAGCACACTCTCTTATAAGGAATGTTCTCAAACATCACTGGAACTCTGGATTTTCCCAATTTTGTCCTGCTAACTTGTCCTGGTGACTTCAATGTTATTTTTAATTGATATGTGTGTTTGTATAGAGATAAATAATGGAAATAAAACAAGGCTGGAGTGCAGTGGCATCTCACAGCCACCCCAGTGTTGACCTGCTGGGCTCTGGTGATTCTTCCGCCTCACCCTTCTAAGTGACTGGAACTACAGGTGCGTGCTACCACACCTGGCTAATTTTTTTATTTTATTGTAGAGACGAGGTCTCACCATGTTGCCCAGGATAGTCTCGAACCCACAGGCTCAGGCAATTCTCTTACCTCGGCCTCCCAAAGTGCTGGCATTACAGGCTTGACCCACTGCACCCAGCCAGAGATAATATTTTTTAAATGTTCATAAAGATGTATTTTTTAATAATCATGAAAGAATATATTAGAGTATCTTTTTACATTAAATAGCCAGATTTTTGTGATTCTTACCTTAAGGCAGTAGAATAATATAAGTACCATAATTACTTAAGAACCCAGGAATAAAAATACTATTGCATGATCAAAAAGAGATGAAAGAAAGAATAAAAGAATAAGAGAGAGAGAGAAAGACAGTAGAGATAGAGAAAGGAAGGGGAGGAGAAAATTACAAATATAAATTTCAAAAAATAAACAGTTATGCACATATAAATGTAGATCTTAAGAGCTACCATCTAATTCCCAGGAAAATTATAAAAATTACCAAAAAAATATACAACCACATCTGAATTAGAGAATCTCAATCTCTCTTTAAATAAACATGGCCCAGAGGAGAAAATTTGAGAGTCACATACAAGCAAAATGCAGCTATAATTTTCTCTTTTAAATCATTACAACTGTCAGTATTCTTTTCATCTGGTAAAAATTTATAAAAATATTCAGTATGAAAGACACAAAGTTTAGCTCCATCATGGGGTAATGGGAAAAGGAAAATAGAAACCGGTGATGCACAAAGGAGAAGATAGGAGGAGAGAATGCAGAGAACAGGATTAATCAGTAAATTCACGGATCAGATAAAAGTCATAAGAGGCCAGGCTCGATGGCTCAGCCTGTAATCCCGCGCCTTTGGGAGGCTGAGGTGAGTGGATTGCCTGAGCTCGCGGGTTCGAGACCCGCCTGGGCAACTTGGTGAGACCTCATCTCTACAATAAATAAAAAAAATTAGCCGGGTGTGGTAGCGTGCGCCTGTAGTTCCAGCCATTTGGAAGGCTGAGGCGGAAGGATCACCAGAGCCCAGCAGGTCGAGGCTGCGCTCCACTGCACTCCAGTCTGGGCAACAGAGTGAGACTCCAACTCAAAAAAAAAAAAAAAAAAGTCGTAAGACTGCAAATTTTGATCTTCCTTCAAAACTCGCTTCTCTTCCTATGTACTCTATCTCCATTGGAGAAACCTCCCTTTACCTAGTCCCCTGCTAAAAATCTTAACCTAATCCAGTTCCAGCCTAGACCCAACCACAAGTTTACAGCTAATAATGTGGTAGCTGTCCAGCTGTTCTCATCTCTCCCCATGCGACCCTCTGGTTTACCAGCACTCTATTGCACACGCTATGCTGCTTTCTACTTCTTTGTCTTGGTTGTGATGTCCCTGCTAACTATAATGCCTTCTTTTTCTCATTCTCTTTGCCTTATTTCACTCAGGAAGCCCTCCCTTGGACCTCGAATACTTCCTACCCAAAAGATTGACTACAACTACATACTCCTTCTCTCTGCTCCCATAATATCCCACACAAATCTTTCTCACTAGCACAATATCCCATTGTCTTCTGGGTGACTGTCGTTGCCACCAGACTGTAACCCTTTCTGTTTTATCTTTATGTAAATGCAATGGCTAGAACAAGGCCTGCTTGATATTCAACAGAAACTCAAAAATGTTCACCGACTGAGTGAATGAACAGTTAGATTAAAAATAAAATGGCATGGACAGTAGTAAGTTTCCCATCCCTGGGAGTTTTCCAGTAAATCCAACTTTATGAAAATTCCTATATTGGATAAGAGCTGTGATCTACCATATGACTTTGTGATATTCCACCAATTTCTACACACTTTCTTCCCTACTTACCCAATTAGAATGATGCTTTACAGTTCTTTATAATATTTGTCAATAGGGCATATGATTTTATTAGCTAATTCTCTTTATTGAGTTTCATTCTTATTCAAGGCATGGCCTGTGTTTAAAATGTCATCACAAAAAGCCTATTAAAAATGTGCTAACTGAACATATGAGACTTACTGAACACATCTCCTCGGGGTTTTTGAGTGTCTGTCTGTATCCTGTTGTCAACTGTAATCCCTCCTGGAGATGTACTGGTGGCTGGTGCTATAGTTGTCAGTCTGGTGGCTGGCTTTTCTGGGGTTGTAGGTGGTGGAGGTGTTTTGACCTCAGTTTGCAGAGGTGGTGGTGGTGGTGGTGGAGTAGGCCGTGGTGTTGGTTTTGGTGTAGGTCTTGTTGTCGGCTTAGAAGTGGGCCTGTTGCTAATGACAGGAGGGATATATGGTGTCTTCAGAGGCCACTTAGTACTTCCGACATCAGGAATCCAATTACTATGTCCTCCGCCACCCTTTAAAATGGTACCATTTCCTTTCGATACATGAATTGGGCCTGAAGGCTCAATCATAACTTTCGGGATATCTGAAAGAGTCAAAGTTAACTTAGTGTGTAACTATCTCTCTTTAAAAAGTGAAACATCAAACTGTCAAAAACAGATACATGAAAACATGTCAACCAGACTCACTTTTCACATAAAGAATATTGCCTACTATATGTAAGTCATGATATTTTCAAATAACAAATTTGTGTATATACATATTATACATAGACACTCATATATTTACATATATTCATACCTTTGATGTAAGCAAAAAATATACTGATATTTGTATAATAAATATGTATTAACTGAAATATTAAAAAAGTTTTAAATATGTGTGGGGTAGAAACAGACAATAATCAATGAGATTTTTTAAATGCAGAAACATGCTAAGTTTATTTTTCTAAACAAAAGAAATGTATAGTGAGAGTCTATGTTGTGTCCCTAGGCTACATGTATACTATAAAATTATGTTTAGAATTGTCTAAAAACTAATACTTTTAGAATCTACACTTTATATGAATTCAACTCACAGAAAAACAGTTTGATTAAATATTTCATATATTAGTTTATAGTTGGTTTTTTTTCTCCCTTATTGACATATATCATTGCTTTCTAAAGATAAATTGTCAGAGGTTGCAAACATCATCTGTGGAATCTTTTTCCTTGATAATCTTCACCAAAAAGAATCCATTTTTTTTTTTTTTTTTTTGAGTTGGAGTCTCACTCTGTTGCCCAGACTGGAGTGCAGTGGCCGCTCCCAGCCACCGGAGCCTCGCCTGCTGGGCTCTGGCAATCCTTCCACCTCAGCCTTCCAAGTAGCCGGAATTACAGGCATGCGCTACCACGCCTGGCTGATTTTTTGATTTATTGTAGAGATGAGGTCTCGCTGCCCAGGCGGGTCTCAAACCCACGGGCTCAGGCAATCCACTCACCTCAGCCTCCCAAAGGCACGGGATTACAGGCTGAGCCACCGAGCCCGGCTAAAGAATCAATATTTAATCTGCCTGGAATGACTCCAGCCTGGGAATGACTACATGACCATTCAAAAACCCTTTAATCTCCATGATTTTATGCCCATGGTTTTCAGTAAATATTTTACCAAGAAATTTTAAGAATTGTCTACTTTTATATGAAATGTATGCTAAGTTATGACCTTTGGTTTGCTAAACTTTCATATTGAAGGGAATTTTTTTCATGTTCATCTCCTAACACAGCCATTAATCCAAATAAAACTTATATAACTCTTTAAAAGCAAAACAGTTCTGAATGTAGAGGAAATAGATATGGGAATGAGTTTTAAATAATATAGTCAGGAGACATAAAATGGAGAGACGAAAATGTAGAAAATATTCAGATTTTCTCACCATCAAAATCTTATGCTACAGACAAACATTGATTTCTGTTTTTAACAAAATCAAATCTTAGGAAAGGTGCTATAATTTCTTTCTAGCTAGAGGGAAGCTATTGAGTGATTGTAGACAAGAAATACAAATGCTTTTAAGATTTAGAATGTATTACTGACTCTAGTTTTTAAAAAATACCTGAGCAAGTGATTTTAGCATTTGTGTAAAGCACAGATAAATACTCCTGTTATGAACATTATGCTTACTTGATAATTAATCTTATTCCTTATCTTCCCAAGTAATGGCTTTTGTGAATTCTGTATTTCCTGCTGGAATTTAGAATGGGGAGATAAGTGTTACTCACATATGCAACTTAGTCCATCACCATGGTATCCTTCCTTGCATTTACACTTGTAGGACCCATGTATGTTGTAACATCGAGCAAAGCTGCTGCACTGATACTGACCAAGAGAGCATTCATCTATGTCTGCATCAGGAAGTAGAGAAAGAAGAGATTTATTTAGGAGATAAATATGATGGCATAAAAATAAATACAATTTCAAAAAATTATTTTTTCGGTCAATGTGATGGTCCATGTAAAATCCATATAAAAGATAAACAGAATAAAGCCCATGTAGATCCAGAATTACTAGTGGTTTAACTGGATGTCTTTCGGTTTAATTTCATGCCAGTACCTCCCCTGTCCCTGACATCCCAGCAATCACCAAAATTAAGAGACCTTTCAGTGTTACAGGAAGAAACAACAAAGCAATGGTTGGGTTTTATTACCATGACATTGATATTTGCCTCCAATGTACATGAGGTCGAAGCCTTTATGACACTTGCAAATGTAACTCCCAAAAGTGTTGACACATTGCCTAAATCTAGGGCAGGAGGCTCTTCCAGCAGCACATTCATCAATATCTAGAAACATAAGTCAACAGCATCTTAGGAAGAGCGAGGGCATGTTCAGACAGAATGGGGTTTAAAACAAATAACAACTGCCATCTACTGCCTGGCATATAGTGGCTCATCATAAATGGTATCCAGCTGGTTGCCCCCACAGGCAACACAAATTCCACATATTCAGACTTCAGCTCATCCTCCTATACCAAGTTGTTTTACACTGCACCTGTATCCACCTACTTGCTCCAACAAGAAAATGATTCATCTTTGACAACCTGCTTTCCCTTAACTCCTAAATCAAGTCCAGCTAATTCTACCTCGAAAACATGATTTGAATCTGTCTATTCTGCTCTTCACCCACTGTCACAACCCTATTTGAAGCTGCCATGTCCTGGGTTACACAGTTAGAAAAGTCTTCAAATTGATCTTTTCACTGCTTTTCCTACTCACTGTCAAATCACTTCATTAAAACGTAAGATCGGATCATAACTAAGCTTAAAATTCTACTCATTTTTTGAATTAAGTCTGCATTCTCCTCCATACCTTTGAAGACCCTGCAATAACTAGCCCTCATCTGACTCACCAGTTATATCTCAAGCCACCATCCTTCATTTTCACACTCTATTTGAGCCATTTGGTCCTTCTTTCTTTAAAAATCTCACACAGGCCACCCTTCTCCCATTACAGTGTTCTATAATATTTTCTCCTGTGTGGCTGGTTCTTCACAAGGCTAAGGATCCAGGTCTTTAAAGTTTTCCTGATTATAATTTTCTGTAATGTACCTGTTCTGATTTTTTCTCTTTTAGTACCTCGTGTTGACACTTAGCATGGTCTATAATATTATTGAGTATTTGTTTCTTTTCTATCTCCCTATTAGAATGTCAGTTTTGTCCATTACTTTACATCCTAGCATTTAACATAGTGTCTAGATTACATAAAGTACTCAATAAATATCTCCTGAATCACCGAGTACCTTCATTCATTCAGTGTTTACTACATGCTAGGTACTAAGCCCTTTGCATACATGATTCCATTTGATCCTCATAACTGTTCTATACGGCATGATTCCCATTTTGAAAATGAGACCCAAGCTCAGAGAAAAGAAGTCTCCTGCCAAAGATTACATATCAAGTATATGGCAGAGCCTGGTTTAAAACTAAAACTCTGACACTTAACCATAATCATATACTGCCTTCCTGATTTAGTAGAAAAATCTGACCCCTGAAGTGCAACAAATGCAATCTAGTCTTGTCTACCTGTTCAGCTTCATCATTCATTGCTCCCTCTTGCCTCTTACATGCTGGAAATAACTGAGCTCTTCTTGTTTCCCTGAACATTGTGCTCTCTTGAACTGCAGGGCCTTTGCCCATGTGGTTCCCTCTGCCTGAGATTTCCTCCTATCCCTCATTTTTAGGAAAACAAGGCTTCCATAGTCCACTCACAGAGAGACGTCCTCTCCTGAGACATCTGACATATTCTGAAGGACAGCTAATTACCTGATGTAAGTAATTTCCTTTGTTTCTTATTCCCAACACCTGTCACCTTCTTCCTTTATCCCACAGAGGCTGTTGACAGAGAGGCTTGATTTTACAACTCACCCACACAGGTCCTCCCATCAGGAGCCAGCTGCAGCCCAGGAGATGGGCATTGGCAGCGTACATGTCCTTTGACAACATCACAGCCATACTGACAGTTTGCCATGGAGCATGTCAGGGCACCTGGAAAGAGAGCAACTGGCTGACTCAGAAAGGTGGAAGAAAGAATCTGTTGCTGAAATAACCATGTATTTCACTTGTTCTGAAATCAGTGACATGGAATAAACAATGAAGACAAAGAGGCATCAATTATCCAACATTCTCAAGACAGCAAAAAATGGGGGAGGGACAGAAAGACCCCCTTTATCCAAGAATGATTAAGAAATAAACTAGCTCTGTCATCATCTGAAGAATACCTTTAATGCTTTTGATACATTAAAAGACAAATATAAAACTTTACCTCACACATATTTTCTGGAAATTTCTCCAGTGGTCAAGCAAGTGAAGAACTGAGATATTTTTCCAGATTACTTAAGCTAAGTGCCATTCTTAACTAAAACATCCAAGTAACTGTCTCAACTGCCTATGGAATTCCTCTAAGAAACAGTGGATTTCCCATTGAGTTGCACAATGTTAGAGGATTCCAGCATCACTGCCATGAGCTATTAAGCAAGTACTCACCTCATTCCAAAAAGTTCCATGCTATGCTTATGCAATGATAAATATAATTAGCTAAGTTTTTATTTTCTAAAATGCAACCCAGTTAACTGACCCAGTTAACCCAGTTTTTAGTTTATTTCTTAAAAATCAAGTCCTCACTTGTTGGATATCATAGGAATACAATCTCAATTTGGTTTTCAGCTTGTAGAGCATTTTAGGGCATTGTCCTTCTTATAAACACATCCAAATGATAGTAGGAAACACATATTTCTTTCTTACAAAGATACACATGAAATCTACTTTTCTGGTATCATGTTCATTTATTTTATTAATTTAAAATAGTTTTCTTAAAGGTAGGCTATTATAAAAGCTTAAGTCTTTAGAATATTATAATAAAATATAAAAATGAAGTGAGAAGGTATTTATGAATGATTTCAAACCACTCAACAGACCTGATGAGTTCTATCCAAGTTGTCCCCCAATAGTCACTAATGTTCCTTTAAAAAAAAAAAACCTGGAATAGTTCTTCTATGCCCAGATAGAAGATGGATAAACAGGTTGGGCAAAAAGTTAGAAAATAAACTTAGTTTTGAGATTCTTTTTCTAAATACCATTTCCTAATCAATATGATATTGGCACTCATGGTAAAAGAATGTTATACATCTAAAATGGTAACTCTTGTTTTGATTTTCAGTTCCTCAGGCACATATATAAACACATGTACACATCTTGCTTATGAGGGCCACTGTCACCAAAGCAGGTTACAAGAGCACAGTAGAAATCAAGCCTAAAGCACATATAAAACAGTTAAGATTCTTGACATACTTGAGCAGGAACCATCCGGCATAAGCATATATCCATTGAGACAGTAGCACTTGTAGCTGCCATAAGTGTTCATGCACCTGTGCTTACAGGGCCGAGGCTTCAGGCCACACTCATTTAGATCTGAAACAAATGTGGGTTGAAACAGAAAAATCACAAAACCTCAGCACTAATGTAAACCATTTAAAATTCTTTTCGATATTAAAAAAGTAACAGGAAAGTAGGTCAAGCTATAGTAACTGTCATTCGTATAAGAGAAAAAGCCTGTGAATGCAATACCAATGTGAAGGTTGGTTACACTAGGGACAACCAGGAGTTGCCACAACTTTTATGGATCCCTTTCCATGAAAGACTAGAAGATTCTCCTCGCAACAGGTGCCTACCTTATCATCTCTAGAAAAAGCAGCATACGAACCTCTTCATGGGTAGATGCGCTCTATCATCTATCATGTATCTGACTGCCAATATTCTCCAAATATCTGTCTTCTATTACTAGATTCACTCCTAAAAACTGTAATAATATTCTTTCAATGTCTTCTTTTCTCTGTTTAAAGAATATACCACATGAGTATATTTTGCTTTATAAGAAGTACACAGATTTTAAATCATTTGACTGTTTTGACCTTTTCAAAGGAAAGCTATGTTTTCAGAGGATAAGGACTACAAAAATTAAGAGTGATCATTATAGTGTTTTTTCTCGTTCAGTTTTGTAGATTTTATAGTGATCTCAGATTAAAAAGAAACTTCAGTTTCCTACTTTAGCAATGCATTCAAGTCACAAAATGAACTTAAAAACAAACCTGCCAACATATTTTCATTCATTCAGCAGTTAAGAAGGGCATATGGAAATACTAATGAACAAATATAATGGACTATTATGTATTTTAGGTTTATTGGTTTAAATATCAATATGAAATGAATTAATGAATTTCACATTATGAAGATGTTCTAACCCAAGATGAACACTGCCTCAAGTGAACATAAAAACTCATAATGGCAAATAAGCATTGAGATAGTAATGCCTCAAAAATATACTTCATTAAAAAGAAAGAAGACCACATGTTTGTTTTGTCTGGAAGCACCAGAACAAGTATCTAATTAGCATAATTTAATTAGCTATTAATCCATGTCATTAAATAAGAAATATAGAGAATATATCTAGTTACAAAGTTATTTTCAAATGGAATCAAACTTAAATCTGGTCCGCTTGTGTATTAGAAATCTACATATTTTACTTAACTAAACCACTAAGTTACATTATATTTTAAAACCACCATATAATTATTTCATCTAAAAATTGTTTTGACTCTCTTATTGGTTTCCAACTTGGTCTTTTTTAATGCAACTGTAAGCAGATCCCCAGCTGGATAAAGTCTGGAAAGGTTAAATAAACAAACCAAATACCTTTGTCATCTCTTATGCTTTCTTCAATTTGCTACTTTCTTGTCTCTTGCCCAGTCAAGGGTTTTCAAAACAGAATTACATTCTAAAATATTTCCCCAAAAAAGTTTCCTCATAGAAGTTGCTTTGCAGATTATATTATCAAAAATATTTATTTCTGTTAATGGAAGTAAAAATTAAGGAGGAACAACTGAGTAAGAAATTCTCTCACCTTCCCATATTCTTCTACCTTGTATTTCAATATTTATTAAAAATTAAAGTCAGGGAGTCTTTTCTCATATTCTAAGAGAAGTTAATTATCATTCCCAATATTGTCCTGCAAAGTGTCAGCTGTCTTTGATAAAATCTTTGATTGAAACTATAGCAAATTGTATTTAATCTGAGTACACTGTTAGAGAAAGGCTTTGTGTTTTAAATATTTTTCTGCACTAAAAATATAATGAAAACTCCACAAGAAAACAATAGAGTAAGACTTAATTCTGTATCTCAAGAGGATATTGACAGATATTTTTTTAAGTGTCAATAAAGAATCCCTAGGTTTATTTTTAAAGAGTCACAGAAACTTTTATGGGTCCTTGAAGGGAACTGGTCAGATATTTATACCTCCAGGCCGCTCATAAACAAGTAGCATTTATGCTGATGGAACTTCCTTCTGACACTATGTCTATGGACTAAAGCTGAACTTCCGTTGAGGCAGCTCTTCCACAACCTAGTTCCAGTCTGGACCAATAAAGGGTCCCTTAGGATTGCTATGGGTATTTTCATGATCCAGATTAGAGCTGCCGGTGGTATTAGAGACGAGCTTCAATTCAAATTTGTCCTTCCCCTCCCATGGTAAAAATACTTGGGGTTAAGAATTGTGAAGCTGAAAGGAAGTAAAAAATCTGGGAATCACTGTGTTAAACAATATGGGAAAGGAAGAAAACATGCAACATTCAATGGTTAAATGTAGAGACATTTACTGGTTTTTTAATTATTTACTGTTTAATACCTGCTACTAAACTGGCATGTGTATCCAAACATATGGAAAGCAATTTGAGAAAGCTGAACTCTCACAGCTGTGGTGGACGTGATGACTTTTTCTGACAGTTGGTTGGTGTTGAGATCCCCAGTGACTGCCATCATTGCCCCATCTGCCACAAGCAGGTGTCTCCTAAAAACTTCACAATGACCCTTACAAAGACCACTGCAGAAATTATCAAATGGGATTCCACAGTATGCATCCTTATCAAAATTTGCCAAATATCAGACTTTTCCTAAAGGACAGAGCTTCAAAAGATTAAATGCATGTGGTGTCCCGATGAGGCACCCTTTTGTCCTCAATTTTCTTGAGAGCTTCTCTTCTATAATTGTTACCTTATTTTCTTATTGACCTAGTGCTTTATTATATGAGCTAATATGTGCTGCTTCCAATTACTGCTATATTCAGTATTACACTTTGTTGCAACTACAGACTAAAAACACACTTGTGTTACTGTAAATTAAGTCAGAAATTCAAAAATGACACTTCCAAATTATGGTAAATGCTCCTGTAATAATAAGCATAACAAAGTAAAGACATCAATCATTCTGTATCAAATAAATCTTAAAAGTTGGTAAGAGAACTTAGGAAATAAAACTTTGGTGTTTTTATTTTAAATTTACTTTAATCTTTCTTTTTCTCTGAAAGTTTATAATATAATAAAACCATAAGAAAAATCTATATAAAAAACGTAATGAATTCTATCATGTACCTATTTTATTATACCAAAGGATAGAGCTTTCTAATTAAGCCACTTACATTCAAATGCTTTAATTATTAGGTCTACAGTAAAGAACATCTATTACCATTAGGAGTACATTTAGGCAGGTTGGTGGACTCAGGAGCTTGGATGGAAGAAAGGGAAAGGGAGAAGGGAAGGGGTCCAGAACAGAAATGCAAGCTGCATAGCATTATTATTACACATCAGGAAAAAGGAATCAGAAATTTTATTAGCATGCAGACACCGAAAAGTAGCTTGAAAAATCTGGAAGAGACTCACTGAATAAGATAACCCAATGGATTTTTAAGAAATATAAATTTTCATTATGTTAATGCATTTGGACTTTTTCCTCCTTTAATGTGTAAACTGGGCAATGTTTCAGAAATCTAAGCTTTTAAATTTTATCTGACTGAAGCAGAGGTCACAGGTAAACAGCTGTCGATATGTCAACTACCATAACTTTTATTCTTTAAATTACCAATGACTCGGAAATGAATTCCATTGCCCTAATTCCTTGTGCAGAAAATATACAAAAACACCAAGTTCCCTATCAGCAGAGACAATGATTAATCATTCAACTATTTTAATTCAGTTAATCTAAGTTCCTAGACTTATGAGTGGGTGAAGGATAAAGTCTCTTAGAAGAGGGACTGTAAAATTATGCTACCACCTTGCTTTTCTGCAAAACTTTCCAGCATAATAAAGAGATTAATATTTTTGGTGTTTCTATTTTCACATCAACTATGCAGGCAAACAGGGCAGGAATTACTGTCCTCCTATTACTGATTGACTTCTTAAAACCCAGACACATTAAATGACTTGCTCACAAACAGCTAATTAAGTGCCAACCTGGAATCAGAAATTAGGCTTCCTGATATTATTAACTGTATACCCAAAGGAAGATGCTAATATATGGTTTGATTTCCAGGTAACCTAAACTCTACACCTGAAGTAAATGGTGGTGGGGGAAAAACCTCAATCTTTTCTAAAATCTACTTCATAAAAGGTATAAAAAACCCAATTTCAGAATGCTTTGGAATTCCAGACTTTACCTACATATGAAAGAAGTTATTTTGGTATTTGATTTTTAGAAATATTTCAAAACTCAGGAAAGAAGAGGAGAAGCAATGATATTGGATGCATTAAAAGGATGGTGGAGCTCCGTGCTCCTGCTGCTTGCTTTACATGCTCAGGGATGAAGGCTGGGCTCTCCTAGGCAGTCCTCAGAACATTTGCAAGAAGTGACAAACTGCAGGAAGCTGTGCAGGTGGGAGGAGCAGACCACCTGAGAAAATACACGCTCACCCCTTGAAGGTAAACTTGTGACTTGACGATCCAGGGGTTGGAAAAGAGGCTGCTCAGTGCCTTGGTCAAGAGAAGTTGGGGAGTGCTCGTCTTCACACCAGGAAGAAGGTAATAAGAGTCAACTTTGAACTGATGTCATTTTTAGCCCTAAAAATCTTTACAAGTATACATTAAACAATTACACAAGTTGGTGGAGTTTTAAGAGAATGCTTTACAAAATAGTTTCTGGTTCTTCTGGTTTCTCTTTTTCTTTCATTTTTATTTTCTTAAAGCTTTATCACTGTTATCTTGCTTCCTAAGAACACCGCATACATTAAAAATTAAATTAACACATTATAAATTAACAATCCATCACTCTCATACCATTAAAAAAATCAAGAAGAGATGGTCATTTTTTAAACCATGATTTAGGAAAGAAAAAAACAAAGAAACCAAATTATACATTTGAAGAAAAGAAGAAAACAAACAAAGAAAGAAGAAAACAAAGAAGAAAGAAAAAACAAAGAAACTAAATTATAAAGAAGAAAACAAAGAAACCAAATTATACATATATTGACCATAATCAAACTACTCTTTCGAAAAGTAAGGCTGTAGGTAATTATCTTAGTATTAGGGCTAAAGCACTTAGATAGTTGTGCTCAGCAAAGTAATCAACTTTCAGATGTAACTAGTCTACCAAAAATTTAATGTCTGGTTCTGTGCCACAAGACTCCAGTTCTTTTCTTGGGATAAATAATTCAATATATAAAATATAAACTATGCCAAAACATTAGTAATTGACATTTATAAACAGTCCTTCCTAACTTATTATAAAGCTCACTGTAAATTAATAAGAATGTCTTTCATTCCTGAAAACATGCAATGATATATTTACATACTAAAAATCATTCCCCACTGGGAAAGTTATAAAAAGATTATTATCTATAATAGCATTTTTTTTTTTTTTGGTCTGGAGAGAAAGGGGATTTGTACGGGTACAGAAACACATGGCAAGGGAAAATATGCATGAATAAAATTACCTGAATTGTATCCTATATCTTTAAAATTAAAATAAAAAGAAAAAGAAAGTAAGTAGGGAGGTGGAAGCAAATGATCAAAGAGAATCTTTCCAGAATCTGGGTTAGAATTTCATCTTCTGTGAAAGGTAACATGTGCCATGTTAATGATCAACCCTAGCTTATGATTTTATATCTGATCTAGGTATAACAAATCCAGAAAATGACTCAGAAGAGCAAGCCCACAGCAGAGCACGCTGAGCCTGTGACAAGGCTGTTCAATTAAGCTAGTTCCAAAGTGCAGCCTTCTCTGCTATTCTGGGTCCTCCCCAGGCAGCTCTAAATGGCACTGGATAAGTGCTTGTCATTTATTCAAGTTGTTTACTCCACCAAGCAAGTTTTCAGGGGATTATCTCTTAAAGTACATAACTGGCAACAAAATTGTTAGTGAATACTTGCCTTATACCAAAACCTCCTTTTAATCAAAAGCTAAATTCCAGTTCTGTGAAATTATTTCAAATTTACTTCTTGACATTTCTCTCCTCGAGAAAAAATAAACCTATTTTGTTTCCTATATCTCTGAGGTATGTTTTCAACTTTATTAAAATGTATGGGACTGGATAAAAACAACTTAAATTAATCTGTTATGTAGCAGCCATGGACAATTTGATCTAATAACTTTTGGGAGTCTCTTGGCAGCCCTCACACTAACCCAGGTCAACCACAAAGCCTCTCTCAACCTGCAGGATTCTCAGTCCATGGATTCAGAGACAGTCTAATACTATACCAGACAACTGAGGGAACTCTTTCAAGTTCCTACAGCATTCAGGAACAGTCATTCATTTAACAAATATTTAGTGTGCACTTACCATGTGCAAGTCATTTTAAAAGTAGTTTCAGGAGCTGTGAAATCAGAGACACCACCAAGTGTTTCTGCTCTCAAGGAGCATAAACTTTGCCACCAGGAGCCTGATATGCTGCTTTTTTTTTTTTTTTTGTAAAAAGGGCAAAGAAAAAAATGATTAAAACACCTAAGTGTACTCTACACTCTAGTGTTATTTGCAAGATTGGACTAGAAATTATATGTCCAGGGTCAGCACATTTTTCCAGATGTATAATACCATTTTGCTACTATTGAAATTCTCTTCTCCCACAGGAATATGGCTTGGGAAGGATTGTAACTTGGTATATTCCTTTTTTTTTTTTTTTTTTTTAGAGAAATACATATATGTACAGGAAAAAATACAAGGTAAACTGGTTTTCTGAAAATAAGAGATATCCAATGATAAAATTTTATTCTAACAATAGTTTTAATGTCTTTGAAGCATGTTAAAGTTGATGTAACTCCTGCAAATAAGTTTAAATGAATTTCTCTGCAATCACAAAAGTGGTTTCTTTTAATACTTTTCTTTATGTAACGTCCTGGTGTTTGGATGACAAAGTTTTATGGTGATGACATATTAATGAAACTTCTGAGGGTTTATGTTTACCACTTAAAAAAAAGAAATATACTGGAATTCTAAGATAAACGCTGATAACTCAATAATTCAAATCTAACATGCTGCTACTTGTAAACTTAGGCTGGTAAAGGAAAATCAAGTGAATTTTTTAAAAGGTTAAGTTGAGATAATAAGCACACTACTAATTTCAGAAAGACTAACTCAGGCATATTTGGCTAATTTCAAGTTAAAAAAAAAAGGCTGTAAAATAGAAAAAAAAGCAGTAGAAAAATCAGTTCTCAATCAAATAGCAGATAATATAAGAACATACTTTAAAATAACACTTTCTTCTACCAAGGGACATGCCATATTTTACAGCAAGGATTTCACGTGATGGCTCATGAATAATTACATATACTTCCAAAAAAAATCTATGTTCTGGATAAATTATAAAAACTACATCTATAAATTACTTAGTTTATGTGACACACCTCAAGGAGTATCCTGGAATGAGTATCAGATACTAAAAAACATAAGTAGTTCAATAATATCATTTCTGTATCAGATGAGGTCAAGTATCTAAGAGGTAGTTATATGTCACATTATTATTTCATTTAACATTTAAAATTATAGGAAGTATAATTTGAGAAATAAGTAAAAATTAATTCATCCTTTTAATCTAACCCTAACTTTTCTTTATTTCTAGCTTAACTCCCAATAATAGGAATTTGGGGCTGAATTTAATTAAAAAGACAAGTCTTGTCTGACTTGTTAGCATGAGTCAGAGGATCACATTTCCAATTATATCTTCGTCATCCAAAACTTTTATAGTAGAAAGAATATGGATTATATAGCTCTAAGTTGACATACTAGCTCTTTTATAAACTAATTCTGTTAACTTGGGAAGATAACATCCCTGAATGTCATTCTCTCCAACTGAGAAATATATAACACTCTACCTCCTAATGTTGTTGTAAGGATGCAAATAGATAATGTATATAAGGTGCCTATTTATATATATTGGGACACTGAGTGTTTTATAAATGTTTGCTTTTATGAACAATCAATACTAGTTGTTTATAAGTCACTTGCTAAATTAATTTGTCAGAGCACATTCCAAACTGGTCAGCAGTTGAAGGGAGATTTAATCACAGAATCAAAGAGCTCAGAGTTGGAAGGAACTTCCAGATTTCAACTCAAACCCCCTACCTGGTGACTGGCATTAAAGATCTGGGATCTGAGGTGGTTAAGGATTTGCCCACGGCTTCTCATCTAGTTAATGGAAGAACAAGTAATACCAGAAGGCTTCTACATTACTGATACTGTGATTCTCTTCTTCAAAATAAATTTTCATTAGTATCAGAGCATAAGGGGATACAATCTGTTTAATTTTCCTTTGATAAAATAAACCTGACAACATTTAATATTGTTATATTTTTATCTATTAGCAAAGTGGCATCTCATATATTTGGGAAAAATAGCTATGGAAAGTAGTTTGAAGTGAGAATTAAATATTTTTAATTTGGCAGAAACAAAGGTGGCTTATGGTTGTGTATTTGTGTCAGATTGTTTTCATACCTTGATTGCAGGTTTTTCCAGCATATCCAGGATGACACTTGCACTTGTTTGGTCCGATACATTCGCCATGTTTGCATCGTGGTTGGCACACAGCTGTGAAAAAAGGACACTATGATTATTTTCAGGCTACCAGAACACCAATTATATGGCAGTGATGTCATGGACAAGTTTAATAATAAAAGACAGAAACTAGAATTTATAACAAAGTAGCAGAAATATACAAAATTAGTTTCCTATAAAACACTGCTTGTACAACACACATATTTTATATATTATATATATTACATATATATGTAGGGGTGTGTGTGTATGTTGTGTGTGTGTGTGTGTAACATTCAGGGCTGGAAAACTCTCTAAACTTGAGGATAATACTTCAATAGTAAAAAAAGAAAAAGAAAAAACTAGGCAAAATCATACATAAATGTAACTGATATTTGTCTTATAGTTACAAATTTGCAATAACTTGCACCCACAATCTCAAATTCATTCTCTTAAATACACTTCAGAAAGTAGTCCTTAGTCCAAAGATATTAGATATGAATGAAATCCAGATACCTTTGTATTAAACAATAAAATACTTATTTTACTAGAAGTGGTATTTCTAAGCATGAAATGATTCAAAATGAAACTAAAACTAATATGACATTTTTTGTAACTTCAATTTAAGGGTATTTCTGTCATCTTGATCTTTCTTAACCCTATGATTCATCAAAGTTGCTCTGCAATCTATAGCAGCTTTTCTATGTCCTATCATAGCAAATAGGAAGTTCTTAGTTCAATATTTACTCTTTTCCATCAACTGAGCTCCTCTTCCCTTAATACCTCAAAATGCTATAAATTCCCACTCAAGTATTTTCACTGTCTAATTGGAATTTGTTTATATCAGTGGTTCTCAACTGAGGGTACTTTTGCCCCTGGGGGACATTTGGCAATGTCTGGAGATACTTTTGCTTATCATACCAGGAAGGAGGCACTACTGGTATTTAGTGGGTAGAGGCCAGGGATGCTGCAAAACATCCTAAATGTGGGTTGAGTTAGACAACCCAGCCCCACAACGAATTACTAAGCCCAAAATGTCATAGTGCCAGTTGAGAAACCTTGCTCTATACCAAGTATGTGTACTGTATGTCATTATGCCAGATACTACATCAGATGAAAAAGAATTGTATCATGTGATTTCTGGAGCCCATAATCTATAAATGCAGAGACAAAACCACATGCTTTTAATTCAAGGTGACATTTTTGCAAATGTGGGACATATTTGAAATCTGTGAAGAAAATCACACAAACAAATCCATATATGTTTGTATAGAAAACTTCATAGAAGAGGCTTGCTTTGGATCTTGAAGCACGGATAGACAGAAAAGGAAGCCGACTACTAATGGAGAAAAGAAATTACACAGCATGGTAGAGCATTATTTAGTTAGGGGATACTAGGAGGCTGCTTAAACTAAAGAGATAGATAAATGCTGGCAGAAGAGTAAGAAAGACTCATAGGTGAGTAGTAATCAGATGATGTTGTTCCCTAAATTTCAGATTGAAGAATATGCACTTCACCAGTAGGAAATGGGAAGCTTCTGTAAAATTATCATCATCAGGAAAATCACCTGATAAAAATCAAAGCTCTGGGAGTATTAGCACGGGAATGATACATAGGATGACCGGGAGAGAGTCTAGAGGCAGAGAGAGCAGTTAGAAGATTAGTGAATCATTCAGGTCTGATATGAGGAAGGCAGGATTTGTGTTGGCCATAGGAAGATGGGCTTCAGTGATCACTGAGTGAAGACCAGACAGACCTTGAAGACCAAGGGGAACAGAATAAACAATGCCCCTGAGGTTTTTGTTTTGCTTGGTTTGAGCTGGGGGTCTCACTATGTGACCCAGGCTGGAGAGCAGTTGCACAATCATAGCTCACTGCAACCTCAACCTCCTGGGCTCAGATGATTCTCCTGCCTTAGCTTCCTGAGTAGCTGGAACTACAGAATTGTGCCACCACACCCAGCTTTTTTTTTTTCTTTTTAAGAGATGAGGTCTTGCTATGTTGCCTAGGCTGGTTTTAAACTCCTGTGCTCAGCAATCCTCCTGCTTAAGCATGGAATTACATGCTTAAACCTCCATGCTCAGCCAACAATGCCCCTGAGTACTGAAGCTCTTGAAACCTGTTCCTTTCCCTATTTACCCCCACTGTTTTCCACTCTGGGATATGCTCCCAGCTCCCTCTCTGATAAGTCTCAAACATCATTTCCTTTAAAACTCGATCACTCCTGCAAGCTTGATGTGCACATTAATTTTGTTGTTTTCTACCTTTCTTCACTCGACTCACTAATCCTCCCCTCACCAGGCATACCACAGGGCTTCTTTGCTAACTTTACTTTCAGTCCTTTCTATCTGTTGATTTGTTATCCCAACTGGATCCTGCAGCACTATAAACCCTTAGATGGTGCAACATAGGAGGAATTTAAATGAAAACTTGCCAAGAGAAAAGATGAGCACAGTGTAACTGGTGGAGAAATACACTTGGAAAATTTTTGAAATGTGATTTTAAATGTGGCATTAAATTCAAAGGGAAACAATTTTGTTCAGATCTATGAAAAGAAATGCACTGTCCAGGAGGGCATTCCAGTATGATTTTTCAGTCAATTATACACCTGGCAGATGGTTTATATGTTGTTTTAAAAACAAATTCCGGAAACAAGCCACTCTTTATGTAATATCCAGGCCCCATCACCATGAAATGAAAGTTCAAAAGAAAATGTTTTAATACTAAAAGAGAAGTTCCATAACTCTTAACATTTATGTATGAATACAAACTGAATAATCAAATATCACTAAGGCACACAGATTGCCATATTTAAAAAGAAAAAGTAAATACTGAAGATCATTAAATGCGAGTCTGGGTAATAACTGCCTAAAATAATTAAAATTTGAAAAGTATCTCTAAAATATTAAGAAGTAGTTGAGAAAATGCCACTTAAAAACATGAAAAGGTTTACTTAGCACACTTTATGAAACCATTTAACTTCAGGCCCCCAGGCTGTGTTGCCTTTTGACCCCCAGACCAGTTTGATGGCCATTCATTTATAGTACTTTCAGGTGTTTTATAAGAACAAAAGTGTTTATTGTTCCCTCTTCCTTTTTTGTTGTTTGTTCTCAGGAGAGTGCCCTAATCTTGGGCATGTCAAATACACACATTCCAAGAGGCCAAGACTGTTAATGATTCTTCCAAGTTTAGGGAGTCAATATTTCAAAACCAACTGCTGTTTGCACTTCCATCTGACAGACTATTCACTGAATAAACCAACAATCCTCAGATTAGTCAACAGCTATTAAATGGGATAGGATACTCATAACACTGATATAATCAATTTCTTTCCTCTTACAAATAGAAACTTTTTGGAAAATGTGGCACAATAGGACTTTCTCCTATGACATTGGAGACATTAGGTCTGGAATGGACTTCAATAAACATGTATCAAACTTTTGTTATATACAACGTGTTATACCAGGTACGTGTAGGGAAATGAAAAAGTCCCAGAGGATATGAAAAATTAACTTTGGAACTATAATGTATTGGCTAAACCATGGCAAGGGCAATGATAGAGATGGCAGAACAAAGGAGGGTAGGTAATAATTGCAATTGCAGGTTTTGGAAAGGCTTCATGTATGAACTGTGGTGTGAGCAACATGCTAGAGGCAAGAGCAGTTGGGATAGAAGACAAAAGACTTTCAGAATATGAGCAAAGCAGTGGGAAGAGTTGGTAAGGGGATCACACCTCAGAGGATACCAAGTGTTTTTGTGGGGCTACAGTATAAAGTGTTTAAAACAGCAGATGAGATCAAGAGAAAGGGTAAGAGATCATAAAAGGCCAGCAGGATTCTGATAAGCATCTATCTTTCCCTTCTGCTTTAATATGAAATGCATTTTTCATTTGTATATTTTGAATGGGAGATGAGCTAGCAATGAAAAACTACATTTCCTAACCTCTTTGGCAGATACAGGCAGTCAAATGATACAGGCAGGCTAAACGGCAGAAAATCTGAAGTTATTGGGAGGGGCTTTTTCAGTGCTGGGTAAGGAGTGAGCTGAAGGGTGTGCCTTCCTTGGTCTTCCTGCCTAGAATGCGGAGGTCATGGCTGAACTAACTGTGACCTCTTTATGTTCATGAAATGAACTTGAGAATGGAAAGAGGGTAGAGCAAGAAGTCACATTAACCCCAAATCGTCATCCTAGCAATCTTGGGCACTGTTCTTTGCGCCACTACTACTTGCAGCCAAATACAATTCCTATCAAGCCAGCAAAGGTTTCCTTCGGATATAAACTTAGAATAGAAGTATTATGAATGGATCCGAGTTCAGAAATAAAAACTGTCAAATTCATTTTATACCTATAATAGCATATACTCATGGGAGTGTGAAAAAAAACACTTCATTTCTAAGTAACTAGATTAGAAAGTACATACCCATCTCAAAACTAGAGAAAAATAACCCCCAACTTCTATATAAACCAACTCACCATCTAATAACACACTCTACTGTAATGACAACTCTCAGGGGAAGGTACAAACCAGCCTTTACAACCTGTATTACTCTGCAAATAGCAGGTCTTCACCCCCTCTCCCCCCACACACAAGAAAAAAAAGGATAAGTGCTTCATTTTCAGTGATTCATTTTCAAGTGGCCTTCTAAAACATCAAAAACAGATAATACAATTGATTCGGAGGAAACAAAGTGCCTACTGTGCTACAGGTCAATCAGAAAAGGCAGTATTGCTTCTCTGACCACGGCTCAGGAATAAGAAGCTTGGGCCATATTTGACAGCCCACTGTCCCTGGCATCCAAAGATGGTTTAG
Organism: Carlito syrichta; assembly: GCF_000164805.1. Taxonomy (NCBI): domain Eukaryota; kingdom Metazoa; phylum Chordata; class Mammalia; order Primates; family Tarsiidae; genus Carlito; species Carlito syrichta. Next base: position 147,347 of record NW_007246113.1, on the reverse strand, counting down.
CAGCTTAATAAAGCTAATATAAAGTCCAGGTAAAGATCACAGATAATCAATGGATGACAGATTTTCCCCAAAAAATATCAGTTGCCAGAATTAAGTCCGAATGGGCAATCATACTCAAAATTTACTCTCTAACTTTCCTGTAGTATTATCTCCAAAGTGCCCTTAAAATAACCTCCAAGACATTGCTTTAACTAGAAAAAGAAACAAGTCTCAACTGGCAAAGCAAACATAGCTCTTTAATGTCACGTAGCCAAGTCTCTTTTGTTTGACTACAATCTAAAATTTTACTCCTAAAAATCCATCCTAACTGACGTGCCTGGGGTTCTGAGAGCTGGACAATATTTCTAGTTCTGATTTAAGTAGTGAGTTATCAAGTTAGTTGGGGAAAACTGAACTCCCATATCAGTTGTATAATGCTTCTCATGTAAATTAATCATGCTGGGAGTCAAGTGCCAGCATTCAAAAAATAAGGACACGTTGAGATGCCCAAGCAGATAGTGGCTCTGGAAAGTGATAAGGGAAAAACCAACCCAGCCTCAGAGGTAGTTAGTAACTAGAGAAGAGTTTTCTTAATATAAATAAGTTTATCTTTAGCATCCTAAGACTCATTTGTAATTTTTGCAGTCTACATCATGTTATTATTCAGATGTGGCACCACTAAAGGCAGAACAAAGCATTTTGTCCTCCAGGTCACGTTACGTAGAAACTAAGGTGACACAGAGGCATGCAAGGGCAGGGCAGATGAATAAATAGATACAAAACTGGGAGACTTCAGGGAGCACCCATTACATCTAACAAGCTTCATGGAAACCAGATAGGGACAAATTCATTGGAGGAGATTAAAAAAATATAATGAGGAATATATTTTTCAAATGGTAATTGGCCTTGGAAAAGGAAAAGTTGCTGAAAGCAGCAGGAAACCACCCACTGCTGTATTAATAGGACCTGGAAAGAAGAGAGGCAGACTCTTACAGATTCTGCTAAAAAGGGCCTTAAGCCACTGCACATCACATGCAGAACAGGACCCAGAGAAAGAATCTTGCTATGCAAAGTCTCCAGAGGAAAACAACTGTCCAACTTTCCTAATATCCTGTATTGAAGTGTAATTATCTAATGTTCAAATCTAAATTCCTGCTGCAGTAAAAACTGAATAAAATAGCCTCTATTATCACTATAAAACACTATTAAATGCTCTCATGAATACCGAACTCAATACTATGTTATATGACTGACGGAATGTATCCTCTCAATATCCATATAAAGTAAGAAAGAGGTAGACATTATCTTCATTTTACCAGCAAATGTGCAAGTACAGAAGATTAAGTGACTCGACTATATTCAATAAAAACGTCTTATCCCAGTTTCATGCTCAATCCACTAGTTCCTGGAGTCAGAAAAAATACCAGAAAGGCCAGCATTTCAAGTGGATCTGAAAGGGAGGAGAGTAAGATTATAGTAAAACACAAAGCAGGAAAGGATGAGAAAGGTAGAGAATGTCAATGGTGATTAAAAGCATAAAAGTATTTAAGTTACATTTTCAGGAAGTAAAAGTTACAGTTAAGAACACAAGCTGTCATTTAAGAAAACTAAAGTGAGCTGGGCTCGGTGGCTGTAATCCCGCGCCTTTGGGAGGCTGAGGTGAGTGGATTGCCTGAGCCCGCGGGTTCGAGACCCGCCTGGGCAGCGAGACCTCATCTCTACAATAAATCAAAAAATCAGCCGGGCGTGGTAGCGCATGCCTGTAGTTCCAGCTACTCGGAAGGCTGAGGCGGAAGGATCGCTGAAGCCCAGCAGGCCGAGGCTGCGGTGGCCGGGAGCAGCCACTGCATTCCAGTCTGGGCGACAGAGTGAGACTCCAACTCAAAAAAAGAAGAAGAAAAAAAAGAAAACTAAAGTAATCCTGCTAAAATAATTTAAAATAAAATAATCTCTTTGCTATGTTGCCTGTTTTATACAGATGCTGAATTTAGAACCAAAAATATAGTAGAGAATTGTTATCGCTTTTGAAGTGTTGCTTCAAAAGAATACATATGTATATATTTTTTGCTTTGGGCGTCACATTTAACAATACCGCAATTAAGAACTGAACTAATCACAAACTATAGTCAAATAGTCAAGATCAATCAACTGATGTCATTTAGAGCATGAAGTTAAAAAAAGTTTTCTATATTTCTAATAATATCGTCTCTTAAGAGCTGTCTGACAATAATATATTTTATTTTTGTCTTCTGGAACATCCAATTCAGACACATTTCCCATACATCTCTCTCAGATGAAGTAATAAAATTAATTTTTAATTCCTGAAGTAGCCCCACAAAATAGAAGTGGCTATATCTTTGCATCTCAAGCCAACTTTTATTTATCATTATTAAGCACTATCCCTTTTCACTTGAAAAAAAAATCTACACTTGAGAATTATTGTCATTTTCAGTTTACTTGGAATTTTAACTTCTTCTTGCTGTTTACATTGTGTTAGAGTGGAATTTAAATTAATGCCAAATAAGATTTTAAGAACACATAAAAAAAAGTATTACTATTTATTTGGAAATGTGAGTAGGGGTTTTTTGTTTGTTTTTTTAAGTAGGGTGTCAGTAGCAATGAGCACACCTAGCATCTAGATCTTTGTTTCTAAATACTATTTCCAAATAACAGGAATCAGACTTGGGGCAGTGAGGCTAGAATATGTTTTCTGTGGCAAAAAGCAAGTAGGTACTCAAAGAATGGTAGAGACATGTGAAAGGAACATACAAGCTGCTTGGAGGAGTTCAACTGACCAGATCTGGGATCATTTGAGCATCAGGAAGAATAATGATAGTTATTGATAAAAACTGATTAACAAAATAATCTATGGGTCCAAAGAATCTATGATTCTAACACAGAAGAGGACCTGAGCTCCTCTTTACAGAAGAATCCCTACTAATATGTAGAAGGAATGGAAAAATCTGAAAAATGCAATTTTACAACCACCATTGAAATAATTAATTTGAGAAATGATTATCAATAGATGTTAAAACTTTTAACCAGTGAAAATTTGGTGGGGAACAGAACAGTCAAACAGTATGAATGTATCATCCCACAGATTACTTACTAATTACAAAGAAAAGAAGATGCCTTTTGGTGGAGAAGTCTGGAAGACTCAACTTAATCAAATGATCAAACTTAACATCACAATAATGGAACAAATGGGCATTATGTGTAATAGAAATATCATAACGTATGATCTCCTATGCAATATTCTTGCTAAAAAATTTAGTCTGAATGTAATGATGCAGAAAACACAGACAAATTTAGATTGTGGAGCATTTTACCAAGCAATCGATATGGACTCTTCAAAAATGTCACTGTCAAGAAGCAAAAAAAAAAAGAACTGGTTTTTAAAAAAATTTTTGAGTAGAAGTCTCACTCTATCACCAGGCTGGAGTGCAGTGGCACACTCATGGCTACCACAGACTCAACCTGCTGGGCTCAGGTGATCCTTCCACTTCAGGCTTCCTAGTAAGCTGGAACCACAGGTGCACACCACCATGCCTAATTTTTTTTTTAATTGTAGAGATGAAGTCTTGCCACGTTGCCCAGGCTGGTCTCAAACCCCTGGGTTTAGGCAACCCTCTCTTATATGCTTCCCAAAGTGCTGGGATTATAGGCAATAGCCACTGTGCTCTACCCTGTTTTAGATTAAAATAACTAAAATTAATTAAAGAGGAACGTCGACTAAATGCAATGTTCTATCTTTGTACCTGGATAAAAAAAGAAATAAATCTATAATAACCATTACTGAAACAATCAGGGAAATCTAAATATGGACTATTTATTATATAATATTATTGTGTTTATGTTAAATTTCTTAAGTATGATTATAATACTGTGGTTTGTAGGCTAAGTGTCCTTGTTCTAGGGAGATGAATGCTGAAGTATTTAGATATAAAGTGCCATCATGTCTGAAAATAGAGTAGAGAGAGAAAGAAAATGTATAAAATGTTAACAATTTTAGACAAAGATTCTATGGGCATTTACTATGCCTAGTCTTTCAACACTTTAGTGGATTAAAAAAATTTTAAGTACAAAAATGGGAAAAATCTATAAACAGGAATACAATATCATGAATACTCTGACAAATATCACTTAACTCGTGAGCAGCTGTGACCTTGTCTATGCACTTTAGAGAAGGGTTAAGAGCACAGAATCTGAAGTTAGACTGCCAGGATCCCAGCTCTACCAATTAGGAAATGGGATCTATGCAGATTACCCACCTTCTCTCTGTTCTTATTGTCATTTTTTAACTTAAAAAGTAGTAAAACCACCGGGCTCAGTGGCTCAGCCTGTAATCCCGCACTTTGAGAGACTGAGGTGAGTGGATTGCCTGAGCCCGCGGGTTCGAGACCCGCCTGGGCAACTTGGCGAGACCTCATCTCTACAATAAATCGAAAAAATCAGCCAGACATGGTAGCGCGTGCCTGTAATTCCGGATACTCGGAAGGCTGAGGTGGAAGGATCACCGGAGCCCAGCAGATTGAGGCTGCAGTGGCCGGGAGCAGCAACTGCACTCCAGTCTGGGCGACAGAGTGAGACTCCAACTCAAAAAAAAAAAAGTAGTAAAACCACATGATTCATAGAGAACTTACAAGTTGATTAGGAAAATTAAATGAGAAAATGCAAACAAAATACTTAGAACTGTACCCATCTCATAGTAAGAGCTCAATAAAATGCTACTTATGATCAGGATAATAAGGATGACAAGGAAAAGCCCCAGCATCCAAGACACTGTATTGAGAACTGGGGATATAAAAATGAGTAAAAGACCAAGTCCTCATCCTCAAGTAGGTAAGTCCAGTAAAGAGAAACAGAAGTAAGCAAAAATGCCTTGATAATAGTTGCATGCAAAGGACACAGAGAGGCTGTAATTAATTACATAGGTTTAGGAAAGTCAGAAAAAGGTTTTGAAGAGAAAGTAGTGCCAAACAAACAAACAAAAGCCTTTCAAAAAGAAAATTTATAAGATATCTGGTTTCATACTATAAGAATCCATCAGGATATAATGGAATACATTACAGTGATTTTTTTAGTTAAAAATTATCTTTTTTTAGTTAAATATATGATGTTCTAATTTTGAGCAGGTTTACTGAGGAATCATCACAAAAGGCTAGAAAACTTTAATGTAACCATCATCACCTCTTACAGCAATCAAAATCTCTATGTTTAAAAGTGTCACTGATATACTACACATTGAGCTGTATATTAACTATTTTAAAAATGAAATCAACTTTGTGACTGTGCAGAGACTAATAAGATCAGAGGCATTTATGTCAGTTTAGCCTTCTGGTTTTCATTTTTTGAAAGAAAATGATAATTATCCCAAATTTATCTGATGAAGAACCTTAAACAGAAATTGGAAAACAACCTGGATGTCTATCAATAAAAGACAGGTTAAATAAGTGATGGCTCAACAGTCTTTCTGCCTCCAACACTGTGGACTGCAATCCAGGCCTTACCTGCTATTAGAGTGACCTCTTCAACCCATGATTTCTGTGTGCCATTCTGCTAGTGACACTCACTTGTTGGCCATCATGTTCACTTAAGCCATCATACTAGTTCAAACACTTAGCATGGCATTCAGTACCATACTTCGGGGATCTGACTCATGCCTATCCTACCAGCCTCATTTCCAGCCACCTCCACAAGTATACCAACTAATTTCAGGAAGTAACATCCTCTCTAATAACTCCAGGAATGCCACTTTCCCCCTTGTCTACTGGACCAATATCTAGACAGGCTCCAACATTCAGTTAACCATTACCATCTTCAAGATTTTAGCCCTTCATGCTGAGTTTGTAGCCCTCCCCAGTGCTTTTATAAACCTCTGTGCATACTTCTATCATAAATTTTATATATATGTTTATATTTATACACAAATATCTCAGACTATCTTTTCATAGCTATTTCTCTTACCTACCTCCCTCTCTAGACTTTGAGCTCTTTAAATACAAAGTATCTGTCCTGAAATAGTGTACAGTCTCCTGACAAAGACAGACACTCCAGGTATACAAGGTGCTAAAAGAATACAGAAGAAAGGAATTTCTCTGCAGGAAGGCAAGAGTAGGAAAGACTCCAGGAAAGATTTTCAAGAGGAAATGTGAGTTGAATCGCAAAGGACATTCACCATGTGGATGGGTAAAGGGCCTTTTACTCAGACTGAGCCGCATAAGAAAAGCTAGCCAGCTTCAAGCAGCTGAGGGTCTGGAAATGCAAGGACAGTCCGGTGTGACTGGGCCCATACAACAAAAACCAGTCCTTCAAAGATAGGGCAGTTGTCAGTCTGAGCAGCCTTGAACTCAAAGAATCAGGATTCTATCCATATTGTGAACAACTAATGGATCATAAGTGGTAGCTGACACAAACAGAGTACATATATTTACTTTCAAGCACGTAAATGTATTTCTTTTTAGAACCTTATGCAAGAGTTGATCTATGAAATATAATAAGGTCATAAGATAGGCAGACAAATTAAACATATCCATTTTCCCAGTAAATGTTTCCTGAAAATCACAATCACAAAACAAGATTACATTTTGTTCATCTTTTTAAATTCCTTTTACATAGAAATGCCTAGCCCTTATACCTTCGAAAGTATACTCAACTGAACTGGAAGAGGTATTGCAGCAACTGTTACTCTGGGTCTAAAGATGTAGAGGAAGAACACAGTTCCCACCTTCATGGAACTAACAGTCAAGCAGAACATATGATACAGACCCACAAATAACCACAAAGTAGAGCAGTATGAGACAGGCTTCATGCAAGTGTTACATGTAGAAAAGGGAGCGAAGATTTCTTGCTGTGAAAGTAAGGAAGGCTGTTCAACATCGTTTTGGAAGTCCTAGCTACAGCAATCAGACAAGAGAAGGAGATCAGGGGTATCCAAATAGGAAAAAAGGAAGTCAAGTTATCCCTCTTTGCAGATGACATGATTCTATACCTCAAAAACCCAAGAGAATCTGTTAGAAACTTCCTTACACTGGCTTTGGCAAAGTCTTAGGGTATAAAATAAATGTGCAAAAGACAGTTGCATTTCTATGCACCAATAATAAACAAATAGAAATCTAAAAAAAAGCACAATCCTATTCACAATAACTACAAAAAAAAAAAAAAAAGAAATACCTTGGCATCTTCCTACCCAGAGAGTTGAAAGACCTTTACAACTAAAACTACAAAAAACTGCTCAAAGAAATCAAAGATGACACAAATGAATGGAAAAATATCCATGCTCATGGACTGGAAGAATCAACATTGTTGAGATGTCCATCCTATCTAAGGCAATCTACAGATTTAATGCAATACTCATTAAATTTCCAGCAGCATTCTAGCATTCTTCTCAGACCTGGAAACAACAATACAGCAATTCATATGGAAACATAAATGACCATAAATAGCCAACACAATCCTCAGCAAAAAAAAAAAAAAAAAAAAAACGGAGGTATCACACTCCCAGACTTTAAACTTTCTTATAAAACTACAATAACCAAAACAGCCTGGTATTGGTACAAGAACAGGCATATAGACCAATGGAACAGGACAGAGATTCCAGAAGCAAAACCTCAATTTCTCAACCAACACATCTTCCACAAAGCCTCTACCACCACCCACTGGGAAGAGGAGAACCTTTTCAGTAAATGGTGCTGGGAAAACTGGATGACCACAAGCAGAAGATTAAAACAAGACTCCTACCTATCACCGTACACAAAAATCAACTCTAAATGGATCAAAGACCTAAATGTAAAACCTCAAACTTCAAGATCCTTAGAAAATGCAGGAGACACCCTTATGGAAATTGGAACTGATGACCAATTCCTGATCAAGACCCCAAATACCCATGCCATAAGAGATAAGATAGACAAGTGGGACCTCATCCAACTGACAAGCTTCTGCAAAGCCAAAGAAATCATCAAGGGAGCGAGGAGACAGCCCACAGACTGGGAAAAGATATTTGCCACCTGTATATCTGACAAAGGCCTACCATCTAGGATATACAAAGAACTCAAACATGCCAAAAAGAAAAAAACAAACAGCCCCATATGAATATGACACTCCTCAAAAGAAGACATAAGAGTAGCCAACAGATACATGAAAAAATGCTCAACCTCACTAGTCGTCAAAGAAATGCAAATTAAAACTATGCTGAGATACCACCTAACTCCAGTCAGGATGATCATCATCAATAACTCAAAAAACAACAGATGCTGGAGAGGATGCAGCAAAAAGGGAACACTTCTACACTGCTGGTGGGAGTGTAAACTAGTATAGCCTCTGTGGAAAACAGTGTGGTGATTCCTAAAAAATCTAAAAGTTGACCTTCCATACGACCCCGTGATCCCCCTACTGGGAAAATATCCAGAAGAACTCAAATCACTCTATAAAAAAGATACCTGCATATGCATGTTTATCTCAGCATTGTTCACCATAGCAAGAACACAGAACCAACCGTGCTGCCCATCAAAAGGGGACTGGATTTTAAAAATGGGATACATATATACAATGGAATATTATGCAGTCATAAAAGACAAAATCATGAACTTCACAGTAACCTGGATGGACTATAATACTAGTGATGTATCACAGACACAGAGAACTGAGTTTCACATGTTCTCACTCATAAGTGGACCTTGTAAAATTATCATAATACTATAAGAAAAGAATTGGCAGTAGTGGGAAACTACTGGAGTAGGGGGGTGGGATTGGCAGTAGTGGGAATCTGCCAGGGGAGGGGGGCATACTTCATCAACAAGGGTACCTGTATAATGAACATTTGTATACCTAACCCTGAATTGTATCCCACATCTTTAAAGTAAAAAAATAAAAATAAAAGAAAGTAAAGAAGGTTAGGTCTTGAAGCAGGGCTGAGTTTCAATATGTTGAGTTAGAAAGAATACAAATTTAAAACACAAATGTTGTCACTCACTACTAACAACGAATCACTTTTAATCAAATATTTGCTTAGAATTAGGAGTGGTAGTGATATCGATTTTTAAAAGCCAACCAAAAGGAGAAAAAGGAACAGTTTGTAGAAGATAATTTTTTTCAGCTCTTGATATAAACAATGTTGAATTATTAGTTTCTTTCAACTGTAGAGCAAAAGGGTAAACTAGAAGGAATATTTTTCAAGAACTTAAAACTATTAGATAACATTTCAGCAGATATGGAGCATAGTATTTTGCCTATTCTATTCCTCATTCTTCTACTGTTCAAAATTGTTCCTCCATGAAGGTAGTTGTAGCAACGATCAAGACTGACTGAGGCTGAGGAAGAAGAAGGAAGGTTTGAGGAGAACAGTGGTGAAGAGTAATCAAATCATAGTCCATGTTGTGTTCAGATCCCACCCTGCAATCCAACCATATATCAAACCCCTCCACTTCAAAGTCTCACATGTACTTCAAACTTAGCCCATCCAAAATTGTTGATACCACCTGCACCCTCTGTGTTCTCTAGCTTACTGAATAACATGCTAGAGACGTGGGAGTCATCCTTGATCACGTCCTTTCTCTCCACAACTGTCATCACCAACACCACAACCGTCATCACCAACACCACAGCTATCATTTTATTAAAGATGAAGATGAGTCAGTTACTGAGTCAAGTGTTTTGTATTTTCTCATTTGATCCTCATAAAAAAATTCTACGAGGCAGGACGCTTAGCTACACTTTGCCAAAAAGAAGCCATAGTTCAGAAAGGATAGGTCAAAAACAAATGTGTAGTAGCAGCCAGGTCTGTCAGCTTAACCTGTGCTCTCCACCACTGCCCTAATGCTGCGTGCCTCTCCACCCTTTCTTTTAAGTATCTTTAATCCCTACCCTGCTCTTTGTCTCCCACTACCACTAAAAATCAAGCCTAGCTTCTCACCAGGTTGCAGGCTGACTGTAGCAGCCTTACCTCCTGAGCCTCAAATTGTTACTCTCCAAATTGCCAATAAGGAAATACACAAGTTGGTCCTGAACCTCAAATGCTTACAGGGCCCAAGCATTTTCCCTGCAGGAACTGAGCCCCATGATAAAAGAGAGAACATGCTTATTCCAAGTGGGGCAGCCACTGAAGAAGCTCCAGCCTGTGATTCCTTGCAGAAATGCAGAGCTGCTGATTTTCCAACAACGCCTGATAGCTATTTTTCCTTTGAAATATTGACAACTACATGTATTTCAAAAACTGTTAAAACACTCCAAGCAAAACGAAGTTCAACTGAGTGCTGGATCTGATCCAATGACACCAGCTTATAACTTTGAAAATACTATATAAATTCCCAGCTTGAAATTTTTAGTGTTTCTCTACAATTTTAGAATTAAGGCTAATCCACTTAATATGACATCACAGGCCTTCCATGAATCAGCCCATTCCTACATCTTCCACTGCATCTCTCATCAGACACCCTTCAAACATACACCTCACTGCCGGACTGAGAGTCTGACATTTCCTGGAATTGTTCTTCCCTCTGGCTTCTGAGATTTTAACACATTTTACTGTCTGCCCAGGGTGCCCTTCCCTTGACTTACTTTATCCCTCAGAATTTAGCTAGGCCTTCACAGCTCCATCCTTCCTGGTCTGGCATGGTGCTCTCTGAGATACACTCTCAGAGTACCAACTACCAAAACACATCTGTTTAAAAATATGCCTCTTTTCCAGTATTGTCATCACCTGTAGGCCTTCAGTACTCATAGTGAACAACACGAATGCCTAGAGCTTCCTTTTATTGGGATGATATCTGCAGTGGTTGGTCCAGGATCAGGCAGGTAATGGCACTCAATATATATCTGTTGAATGAATGAGTCAACTGAACACCATGGAGTCCATAAAGTCTTCCTTGATCCTCAGCAGAAGTGGTTCTTTCCCTAAATACCTTCAACTCTTTCTCCCTAACCCTTTCCCAGATTAGAATCATAGAAGGAATAACAGGCAATCATTTTACCAAACTGAGCCCCTCAAAATAAGGGTTCTTATTTTATTCATCTTTATATCTTCCCAGCACCTAACTTAGCTCCTTGCCTCTAAAAGTTCTCAAATGATTGTTGGATAAATCATAGTAATTCTAAATGCTAAGGTGCCATAGTTCAATTCTGTTTCCTTCCCACTCCTTTTCCAAGTGCAAACACTGCTAGATAACCAAAACCATTCCACTTGGAAGTTTATGGATGGATATTAGAGAAGCTCAGATAGTTATCCAGTGAAACACTGTATTTTAGAAATGAATAACTGAAGAAATTTTCTACTTCCAATTGATTATTTTCAAAAGATTGTCATGGCAAACAAATGCATTTAAAAACATGCTATGCCACGTATCCTATGATGGGTCCTAGTAAAACTTGGCTCAGAGTTTTCCATTTGTTATTTTACATATTGACTACACACATTTATCAAGAACTGTTCTATGGGAGGTACTCTACTTACAGCCAGCAAGAATCTTCTATAATAGATTTAAAGACTAGGAAATTGTAGCTGAGTTAAAATGTCTAGTTTCTCATAGGTGGTAATCATAGGAACAGGTCTCGAACCCAGATACACTGGAGATAAAGCACGCATACTATTCTTTCCTTGGCATTGTCTCACTAATGTAAGTCAATCACACTAGTCAATCATATAACTGCTAGCAACCATGAGACACATATACTTTGATTTTTTAAAGTCTTCCTGAACAAATAAATTTCTTAACTTTTATTTTTAGCACTACTAATTTTGTTCTTAAATATTTTTTATTAAAATTCTACCTTAAAAACATTTTCTATAATATGTGGTAGTATCTTTCATCAATCAGTTTAAAGTGCAGTGTCTCCTTGGCTCCAATTCCATTAAATTTTACAAATTTCTCCAAAGTTTTCCACTCAAGTGTTATAGGGTAATTTGTTAAGTGACATTATTCACTGCCAAAAATATTTTAAATACCTATAAGATGCTATTTTAATAGCTTATATATTTTATACAATAAAAATATTCCTTACCTGAATTGTTCTGTGGAGAATTAATGAATATGAAATATAATTCCCTCAGGTTAATGATAAGCTGGTGTTAGTAATTTCATGGTAGACTTTGGTTTTTTGTATTTGCTTCTTTAAGTATTAAAAATATAAACTGTCCTTTAGGTTAGAATGGAGGTCAATTTATTAGATTCATGAAGCAGAAAAGAGAAATTATAAGCTGAAAGGAAAAGTTTAATGTAATGACTGAATTAAAATTAACTTAGTATAATTATGTACAAATAAGCACATCTCCAAGGAATACAGTTTTCCCAGAAAGAAGCAACTCAAAAACACAACTAATGTTAAGTGTTGTTTATAGCTTTATAGAATTATTATTTAGAAGTTATGCCTTTCAAGACATAGATTAGTCAAAATTATTTCAAGAAATATGTTCATCTAACCTTTGAGCTGGCACCTTATCCTGGCTATTCTCTGCCTTAAGACGTAGAAAGCTGCAAAACAAATGTCCAAAAAAAGAAATTCCAGATCTTTTCTCTGTAAGGAGGCTGGACTTGGGGATTTATCAACTTGTTACATTCCCGGAGACTTACACATATTCAACATTCAGTGTTTTTCTGAAACAAAAAAAAAATCTAGGACATGTTTAAAATAGTAATATTTTAGTCACCATTTTGTTATTGAAAAACATTTTGTTAACAAAAATATTAACCAATGATTGAAGTTATGCTATTCTTCTATAGCCCAAATTCTAAATTAAAGCATTTCAGACCTTTTGTGACACTGTACCTTCCAATCCAATCCAATTTTTTGTTTTCAGAATATTAATTTTTGGTTCCTAGAGACAGTATCCTTTTATTTAAATGAGAGTTGGACAAAACATCTGAAAAAAATTAAAACTTTTGATCAATTAGTAAGAAGGCTGGTCGTTTTTAAATTGATACATCTTTACTTACCTGTTTCTTACATATTTTATGCTCTTTTTTCTCTCCAACTTTGGGGAGGAAATATTGAAGTGTTTTTTTTTAATTCCCCTCACAGCATTTTCTTCTTGCATGGCTGCTTTGGTTGTCAATAGCAACAAGAATTACCGTGAAAGCTCAGCCATTTCATTTGAAGATACATAAATAAACCAGTTTAATGAAAGTAAAGGGAAGAAACTTGAAACACTACTAAGAATGGCCGGTGTTCAATCAGTCTAGAGATCTTAGAGGTAAGGAAAGAGATGATTTTATTACTTCTCTTCTGGATTAACACCTTCCCTCCTTAAAGCATAAAATATCAACTTTAACTTACAACTTCTGCATTTATTTGTGTAATTTAAAATCAGGCGAGTAGAATCTTATTTTGGGTAATATCAGAAGAAAAAATTCTAAGTCCAATTCGATTTAATTGAAGCAATAATTTAACTATTGATCCAGAATGATTGTTCTGTGTTTTTTTGTTTTTTTTTGTTTTGTTTTGAGTTGGAGTCTCACTCTGTCGCCCAGACTGGAGTGCAGTGACCACTCCCGGCCACCGCAGCCTCGACCTGCTGGGTTCCGGCGACCCTTCCGCCTTAGCCTTCCGAGTAGCCGGAATTACAGGCATGTGCTACCACACCCGGCTGATTTTTTGATTTATTGTAGAGATGAGGTCTCGCTGCCCAGGCGGGTCTTGAACCCGTGGGCTCAGGCAATCTACTCACCTCAGCCTCCCTAAGGCACAGGATTACAGGCTGAGCCACCGAGCCCAGCTGCTCTGTGTTTTTATGGACACACATTACATCTGCCAACTAGATTTACTAGACTGATTTTTTCATGTTGACTAGGTTTACAACAAAGTAGTGTTCAGTTTTTACTGTTAATTTGAAAAGAATTCACCATATTCTGATGTTGATGCATTTCTTAGAATAATAAATCAGGTGACAATTTAAGCAAACAGCTAAAAATAAATCAAAGCATAAGCAGCAAATTACATTCTGGATCATTAAGGAAATGATGGTTATATTTGAGAAGGAAAAAATATAAAAGGATACCGTTTCTTTAATGCTCTTTAATTGTCAATTTTGAATAATTTACCAGGAACAATAATTTGAGTTAAACAAAGGTAAAACAACATAATAAAGAATAGCAAACATCATCATGTTCTAGCTAGCTGTATTAGAACAAAGCAGTCAAACAGTTTTGTATAGTTTATTTTCTTCATATGGTACCTTAAGACTCGTTCACATTTTTCCTGCTTAATATAAGTTAGTCTCAATGTGCACACGTTTTAGTACATTTTATGGCATCAATATGTATACTTAACTTTTAGCATTGAGTTTTGACCAAAGTCCCATATTTTAAAATTTACATTTTAAGACTATACAAAACTGTATTTTAAATCAAAACAATGTTAAACCTGGAGTCAACTTCAACTTCCAAGACGTTTCTGGGGTCTATTCTCTATTGATGGATAAGGAAATTTTCACAAGCAACCCTCACCACAGTTTTTGTGAAAGTTGCCAAAAATAAATGCTTTACATAGATGTATGTGTATGTGTGTGTGTGTGCACATGCACACACACACGCATTTGTGTGGTATAAACCCCACTGTGAGAAGCACTAAAACAAAATTCAATAGTGGCACATAATATAGAAAAATTGGTCTCATTTTTTAAAAATCTTTTTTTAGTCAAGCTCTTACCCAGGCTGGAGGGCAGTAGCACAATCATGGGCAGCCTCAACCTCCAGAGCTCAGGCAATCCTCCTGCCTCAGCCTCCCCAATAGCTGGGACTATAGACCTATGCCACCATGCCCAGCTAATTTTCTGGTTTTTTGTTTTTTTTTTTCTGTAGAGATGAGGTCTTGCCATGTTGCTCCGTGTTGCCCTGGCTGGTTTCAATCTACTGGAGTTAAGCAATTCTCCCACCTTGGCCTCCCAAAGTGCTGGGATTACAGACATGAGCCGCTGTGCCCAGCCATTCCTTTGATCTTGCTAAACTCTTCCTCTTCAACCATTAGAAAAAGGTCACAGTAGCAAACAGAAGCAAAGCCATTCATTTATAGCTTACAACTCTAGAACTCTCTCCTGCAACTTGTCCAAGAACCCCTGCTTCAGTTGATCTGAAGGTTCTCAGTGATATTATACACTTTACTATATGTGGTTAGAATATAAGAACGATGCTGATTTTGTGAACCTATGACTCATACAAGCCAGAGAAACTGAACTATTTAGGGATTACCTTTTTTTGCCTGCTAAACACAGGTTTATGGACTTGGAGTCAGTCCTGGGCTTTGGACAGTATTACAGAAAATGAGGAATAAGAGACCTTTAAGGAACTGAGCCTTTTTCTTATCTAAAGGTATGCCTATCTTCTCATGAGTAGCTTAATTTACTGTAGAGGATTATAAAATGCCCCAAAGTTAGGCCAAGTATAAACTTTGGAAAGAAAATAATAAAATGCTGCAGATTAAGATAGCTGATGCAGTTACCACATGACTAAGACTGGAGGCATATATCCTCTTACACAAGCAGTACAGCATGACACATGTACCTCCCTCCAGGTGACAAATGCCAGGAACAGGCATGAAAGGAAACAGTCCTTCCTGACTCTGTACTTTTATATCACAACCCTGAACGTCAGCTAGAAAAATTCATCACTCCAAAAAGTTCTCCATACTCCAACCTTAAATTTCAAGTTTTATTTTTCACTGCCAAAAAAGTTGATATTAGCCTGACAAACTATTCACAACTCTCCAACTCTGTACATTTACAACAATGACATCCGGGATAATAGACCCCATAAACAGCATGTTAGGTAGGAATTTGGATGAGCCCAACTTTCAGTACACTATTCTGTAAGTATTAAAGATATGGAAGAATTCGTCAGGCCTCCACAGTCAAGATTAGAGAACAGAATATTTACACATTTATACCTTATTTCATCATAATTTATTCTTTCAAAAACACTTCTGCCCTAGTTGGGAAATGAAACTATACATTGGAATGTCTTAATTCTTGACCATACATAGACACCAAGATACAATGAATCTTTTAATTCATTAATGATTTTAAAACTCCATCAAAACAACAAAGGACCACCATTACCCATGTGAAACACCAAAAAATACTTATATGATCATATGAACTCAGAACAATTTATCCAGTAGAAATATGCACTTTACTATATACAATATAAAATCAATTCTAAAACCCACATGCTTAAAAAAAAAATACAACAAAGCATAAGTTGCATTTTGTGTTTTCCTATTGGTGATAAATGGCTTTGCTATTCATTGACATGTAAACATTTGGCAGATAATTACAAAGCACCTACAGAATCTTAACACTAGAATAAAATAGGAGGTACTAAAGGTTTTGGAAAAATATTTCAGGGGGTAGATAGGAAGCTTATACTTGGAAATCCTATTCATGGAGTTAGTTTCTATAAATTTAGCAAAACATACCTTTGACCACTTAGGCACTTTCCTTAGAAACTGAATTTGAGAACTCTGATTTACAAAAATACGGCTAACGGTTTTTAAAAACAACATTGTTATTGGCAAAGACAGCATAAATCCAAAAACTTATTTTTTCCTTTTGTTTATATTAGCACAAATTTAAACTGCAAAGACATCTTTCCTAAAATTTCAGAATACATCAATAATATCTACAAAAGGCAGCCCTAACCCTGTGATCTAATGATGTTAGAGCAATTAGTAAAGTCAGTTCTGGATAATTTATATTATTAATCTACAAAATGGTTAAATATATTGACCAAATGAAGTGTTTGGTTTTAAAATTTAGTTGACTCTTGATTATCAACATGCAAATCACCCATGACAAATCCTTAGTCTCAAATCTGCACTCCCCTGGCACCTAGTACCTACCAAAGCTAATGTGTGGCAGAAACTGAAGGCTTCTAATAAAATATAACTGGGAAAAAAAGTTTTGTTCTCCAAAATCAACAACTATAGTTTAAAACTAAGAAACTGGCCGGGCTCGGTGGCTCAGCCTGTAATCCCGCGCTTTGGGAGGCCGAGATGAGTGGACTGCCTGAGCCTGCGGGTTCAAGACCCACCTGGGCAACTTGGCAAGACCTCATCTCTACAATAAATCAAAAACTAGCTGGGCGTGGTAGCGTGCGCCTGTAGTTCCAGCTACTTGGAAGGCTGAGTGGAAGGATCGCTGGAGCCCAGCAGGTCGAGGCTGCGGTGGTCGGAGCAGCCTCTGCACTCCAGTCTGGGTAACAGAGTGAGACTCCAACTCAAAAAAAAAAAGGAAACCATTTGATTATTCATATCCCTTTCTTCCCATTAGCAATAAGAATAATAAGAATAATAAGCTGCTTTGACAGTACTTCAGCAGGCTAAGTTGAAACTAAAATCCTCCAGAGAATCTACAAAATAAAATGAAGTGAACAAATAGGTGGCTGTCACTATTTTACCACACATAATACTTTATCATATCTGGGCTATAATATACTCCTTTATTCTGTCTTTATTAGAAATATTGTTAGGACTTCTCTTTAATTATATAGTAGTAGTAATTAAGTAATAAAATCAGAAAACTTAAAAGTTTCAGTGCATTAAAATAAAAACATGTAATTGCATTTGATATTTCTTAACTAAATTCCTTACCTTGCAACACACCAATTTTTTAGTAACTGGTATATTTTCCCTGGCAGGTTCCCAGGGATGCACTGTCAATCACAGTAAGCCTATGCTACTAGTAATTTTCTATGTTTAGTTGGTGATTGATATCACTTCAAAATTTTTTCAAGCCCAATTACCTTAGCTATGTTCTATTATCTTTGAGGGCTTAACACTTTATTTGTTACCATGAAGAAGTGGAAAATTGTAATCCTGGCGATGCTAACTCCTCAGCTCCCCTCCAAGTTGATATGATATAATGACTTAGACTTGTTAGATTCTTGGTTTACTCTGATATCTGAGGAAAAGGCATTCAAAGACCTTCTCTATGCTTCTCCCATGGAGATAGAGCTCTTACTGGACTGGTGCCTTTTCAGAACATAAATTGAGCCATCTTTTCAAAATTATTATTTCCTTTTTTTTCTTTGAGGGAGAAAAGGGTATAGGTACATTAGAATTTCAGGTTTCATTGCCCCTAGAGCTTCAGGAGTACATGAGAATCAGCCCTTCCTCACACTCCAGTGAAAAGAAGACAAGTCTGGGTACTAGGTATTGATATGTACAGTATTTCCTACAGACTCTGCGTGGAGTCTATCCAGGCCTAAGCAGCTTATATACGTGAGTCCTCCATGAGATCCACAAAAAAAACAATTAAAGGTCATGTTGACTCCTTGGCACACCGATAAGAGTCAGGAGCTTTGGGAAAATGAGCACTGATCAAGGATTCTATTGTTCCAGGGTTAACCAGCCCTTATCCATGTAACGGCATAAGAATGATAAATGATGCCTAGAGGCAATGTTTGCACCTCTCCTCCTTGCCCCAAGCCACAATTTTCATGAAAGTGAATAAGTGTATAGCAAAATGGTGATGAGTTTATATATTGATATCCAATCAATACAAAATACATGTTAAAATATCTCCCACTAATTTCTTTGCATACTGGAGCCTAAGGGACTTCTATCTGTACTCTATTCACAATGCCTCTGGATACCAACTCCAATTGTTTAAGACATATAGACTAAAAAGAAAAAACATGAACTAGCCGTTAAGCTATTCAGTAATATAGCAAACTTTAGGACACTGTTAATGATCCTAACTTGAAACTGTCTTGTCTAACCTGGAACTGTCCATCCAAAGCCCTATACAACAGTTTACCCATCACAGCTAGATATTCTGGGCTGGATCAAGCTAAACCATGAGAAAGCTAAGTACATAGATAATGCTTCTTAAATTATATATAGAACAGCTATCCATGAACTGCACTTTTAGAATAAGGGCTCCATCGTACAATGGAGGGTCTTCTATAAGACAGATATTCAAAAACTACCACTGGCTTCATGAGAGGAATGTTTCTGTGGTCCCTTCCACTTCATCATTCACTCCCACTCTGTAAAGGACCACATGATAGTCTTCTTTCAGAACTACATGTAGGAAAACTATAATTTCTCCCCAATAAATGGTGTACTTTTTCCCTCCCTGATAAACAACACGAATTATATGAGCAATGACACCTTTTACCTTTGGCTATCAGAAGCCAAGAGCTGATTTATAAGATATATTTAGGATCTCATGGTTTATATATCTGCATTTTAATAACCCTCCTCCCAATATTTGTTATTTTCTCTCCTTTTTCCTCCCTCTAGACTTTGTTAATTCTATTTTCCTATTTTATTGTATGAATTCCTGGAAGCCACTTCACAACCTTTCCCAAACAAGACAGGACGATAAAAAAATAGCAATAAAGAAGCCAATTCTATTTACCTTTTAAGGTATGTTCTAAGGAATAAATAAATAGAAGGTGACTGAACAGAACATTTCTACCCTGTGATATTAACCAAGATTTATTCTCTTTCAAGTTACATATTTTACATAATAAAAATATATAACAATAAAATGAGAACTCATCAATTATTGTACTAATATAGAAATAGCATGTTTCTATAATTACCCCATACCTAAGTGTATTCAACAGTGATAAAATATGCACACATATTCACTGCAGCATATTTTGAAAAATCAAAATATTGAAAACCACTTAAACATGCATAAATGATTGATTAATTAATTATGGGACAGTCATATAATGGCATACTGTATGGCCATTTAAAAAAAAGTCATATTTATATAAACCGATAAGGACTGGCTTCTGAAATGTACTGTTATATGAAAAAAAGCAAGATACAGGATAGTTTGAACTTCGTGCTATCATTTTAATTAAAAAGAGGAAAATTTTGGAAATGCTTAGAAATTTCTACAAAGATCAATAAGAAACAGTGGTTGCCTGTTGGTTGTTAGAACTAGGTGCCAGAAAAACCTAGAAATTAGAAATACCTTCACTGCCTTCTCTCTGTGTTTTTAAAAATTTTTTACTAAAGCATACACTTCTTTTTAAAACAGAGACAATTTAAGTATATAATTGGGATAAGGATTAGAATAACTAATGGAAAGGTACATCTCTACAGTTTTAAAGATACTTTTAAAAGATATTTTTATTTTATTTTTTTTGGTTGGAGTCTCACTCTGTTGCCCAGACTGGAGTGCAGTGGCCGCTCCTGGCCACCGCAGCCTCGACCTGCTGGGCTCCGGTGATCCTTCCGCCTCAGCCTTCTGAGTAGCCGGAATTACAGGCGCGCGCTACCACGCCCAGCTGATTTTTTGATTTATTGTAGAGATGAGGTCTCGCTGCCCAGGCAGGTCTCGAACCCGTTGGCTCAGGCAATCCGCTCGTCTTAGCCTCCCAAAGGCACGGGATT
This sequence comes from Carlito syrichta, assembly GCF_000164805.1. Lineage (NCBI taxonomy): Eukaryota > Metazoa > Chordata > Mammalia > Primates > Tarsiidae > Carlito > Carlito syrichta. Next base: position 127,028 of record NW_007246113.1, on the reverse strand, counting down.
ACAGGCTGAGCCACCGAGCCCGGCTTAAAAGATATTTTGATGTAATAATGTTTTAATATTTCCTGAAAATATTTTTATCATAATAGGTGTTTCAAAAATAGTATCCAGATTTCATAATTCTACATGTTCCCTCCTAACAGAACATGGGTCAAAAAATAAAATGTATATACTAGATAAACTGGTCTAAAAATTATGGCTGAGGCGTAAAGATAATAAAAAAATCAATGAATCAGGCAATTCCTAAAAGAATGTATGAAGTTTCCTTACAACTAAAAACACATCCATAAAAAGTAGACAATTGATAGGCAGGAAACAGAGGGAGACTCTGGCAAAGGGACAAGTCTTAACCCATCCTCCCAACAACATCCAATTGCTTCTGGTCCAAGGAAAAACATGATAAATGGGAGCAGATGGACCTTCACGGTCTTGTCAGAGGGTTTTCTTAGGAAAGAGTGGGAAACAGAGAATCCTAAAATTAAGTAACAGATCAGACTCTGAATATAGGAATGCCAGAGCCTTGAGTCAGCACTACCATCCTGTCTCTCCCCTTAAACAACTTACTACCAAGTAAGAAGCTATTGGGCAATTGACCAAAATGACAAATGTATCTGCCATTTGACCACATATAACAAATGCATTCTGCAGAAATACTAAAGACATACAAAGTAACATTTTAAAAACATATGTTCAAGATTATTTTAGAAATGCTTTTGTTAGCAAAAGATTAGAATCAATGTAAATATCCATCAATAAGAGACGGGTTAACAAATTGTGATATGGCCATACAGTGGAATACTATGAGTTCATAAAAGAGTGGGGAGTCTCTATAAAGAAAGTTCTATTAATGATGTACTATTAACAAAACTTACTATTAACAAAAAGCAGCAAGGTACACAGCAGTGTATACAGTACGCTTTCATTTGTATAAAACAGGTAGATGAAGGGAGACATATTTAGCAATTGACTTATAAATAGGTAAAATATTTTTGAAAAGTACACACAAAAAACTGAAAATACTTGTTTTGAGGAGGAGTATTTGAGGAAATGAATGCACAAATTTGATGGGAAAGAGACAAAACTGTCAGAAGTTGGGGGTAGCAGTCACAAGGATTAGATCATCAAAACCCTTCTCTCCTACCCTTTCATCTCCCCCATGAGGAAGGCCCAGCCCTCTTTTATTACACACCTAAGGATACCACATGGGATTATTTAACATCATTAATTGTCATCTTAAAAGAATGCAGTGGCTCAACTGATTCAAAATGTATAATAAAGTCTACCAAAAGAAAGCACCAAAAGAAAAAAAATGCTGGATATTAAATGTGTTATAGGAGGAAGGGGGTGAGGGAAGCACACCTACATTTTGAAAGCTTATCAAAAGCCCACGTAGCAAATAGAGTTGTCCCAGGGACCAGAAGTGCCTCCTTGATCCTAGTATGTACAAGGGGGAACCAAAGAAACCCAGATTAATTGTCTGGAAGGCAAGTACCTTGTAGCATAGGCTTCCCTGGCTAGGTAAGTGTGCTAGGAACCCAATGGTATCAGTGTACCAGCTAGCATTGTTATGAGAGGGTACATTCGTCTTCAGTGAATTTCGGGGAGAGATTCTTGCAACACATTTGTTCATTTCATGATGGTTGATTTACAAGCACACCTACCCACACTGTGCTGAGTGTTCAGCAATTTTTGACCAAAAACGGCATGGCCCCCATGTCACACTTTCCCTATTCACCCTATATCATGCCAAGATACTTTTTGTTTGTTTGTTTCTCCGATGAAAAAAATCCTCAAAGGGAAACATTTTGTCTATGTGGAATATGTAAAACAAAAAACGCCAGAAGCATTGAAGGGCAACAAAAATTATTGAGTTTAAAAACTGTTTTGAGCAGTGGAAAAGGTGTCTCAACAGGTATATTGCATCAAACGGAGAGTACTTTGAAGGTGACTGAAGTTTAAACATGAGAGCATAAATACACAATTTTTTATAAATAAATTCTGGGTATTTGGGGGGGCCCTCCCTCACATGTGCATGTGTACTTTGAAGCAGCATATCCCTCGACAGGTATCTGAGGACAGATCTAGTGGCTGAACTTACAGAGTCAAGAGTGCTTCCCCTTATTTGGCCTGGTCTTCCAGCTTGAGAAGTACTAAAATTTCTAATCATAAAGGTGAAGACCTGCTCAGATTAACTTTATGAGGGGATCTCAGGAAATTAGTAGATCTTAATATCACTATATAAAGATCAGTTCTAATTGGAGAAAAGATTGAAAAAAACAAAGTAATGTCTCTGAATAGCTTTGAAGACTACATATACTCAAAAACTACCTGTTTGAAAAGGTCAAGTTTTTTCAACACATTTTAGTTTGGAATCTACATTCCAAGCCCACTTCAAGCTACTCAAAGTACATGGTTTCGTAAACAACCTTTCAAGGAAAGTGGCAGTTGAATAATCTTAATCAAAAACTTCACTTCCTAAGAATTTGGGGATTCAGATTTAGTACTCAAAGTAATTATGAAATTATCCACTGCCTTGATTTTATTCCTGCCTCAATGAAAGAATCAGATTCTGCATTCTCACCCCAAATTAGGGGAAAAATCTAAAAATCTTAGGACAATGAAACATGCTCATCTCCATTAAGCTGGTCCCAGAACCCTGCTAGCAATCTCTGGCTCTGAATAGTATAACCCCTCCTTCCAAGACTTCCAGTGACTCTGGGTGCATATGAGTGTACAGGTGTAAAAAATTGCTTTAGGTACAAAATACCAACTCATGTTTGATGAAAGTTGCCATAGTCGTTGACCTCAAATGAAAAGTCATTCACTAGAAATAATCTCTCTGTAAGGGGAGCCCTATGTGTGGCCTTCATAGCAGATTCCAATATTTCTAATTTATTCTTTATTATTTTAAAGAGACAATTTCAAATCTAAAAAGGGTATAATCTATATAGTTTTGTGACTGCAGACAGGAAGTCAATAACTAGAATAGGGAGCAAAAATTAATAAATGTTCCATTTGTGAATATCTGAACTCAAGTATAAGTAAGAAATGAAACACGGAGTTTAAATATTTCATTTACTAAATGAAAATTATCTGCTTAAATGTAGAGTCTTTTCATCTGAAATGCAGAAACAAATAGTTCTATAATTTTCTCATCAGGGTTTCCAGTGTCCACAATCATTAGCCAGTAATATATACTATTCAACTAAAAATTATTTGGGAACTCCAAAATAGCCTAGAATGAATTACTATTTTTCAATCCCCATATTTCACTAACCTACACATTTATCTAAAAATGTTAAGAATCCAGATGTTTCATTTGTATGGAAGAGACAGAAGGAAATGAGGTTCAGAACCAATAGAGCAAAGTCAAGCTCTACATGTAGGTTTTATGTCTTTCCAAAATCTCCAGCAGAAATATAATGAAACATCTGCAATTCCCTAGCTTAAGATACATGATACAAAACCATCATAATTCACATAATTTCCTTCAGAAACCACAAGTTGCTCACTGATAGCCAAAGAACTCAGAAGCTAAATAGCTGTGTTGAAACTTGGAACTAGTTGCATTTTGAGTTTTTCTCAACACTTGCCTAAAGTGTTTTCAACAAAAAATGTCATTGTCATAAGCCACATATAGCAACATCTCCAAGTGAATAGAAAGACACCCATATAAGAATGCAATATCTAGATCTTATATATACATTTTTCTACATTAAGGAAGTTATCAGACAGAGTTTAGAGCTTCAATGGACCTGGAAAACTGCTTGTAAAGTAAGAAAATGGCAGTTGAGAAATACTGTACAGCTAGTCAGGTTCAGAAGTCAGGACTCGAACTCTGCTTTCCTCTAGGACTGAGGAAGGAAGAAAATGCTATCCAAATAGGCATAGAAACTATCCTTCTGCTTCTTGCCTAATTATCTAGTGCTTTTGGTTAACAATTGTTTCCATAGCCAACAAAAATTTTAAAAATACACAAATTATAAAAAATCTGTATTACAGAGGTCTGCACTTGGTAGGAGTAGAGAAATAGCTAATATAATTAAAATAAAGTATGCCATTAAGATGATGGAAATGTTAAGGAACAGAACAATTACAGAGCAAGAAACAAAAATACTTTGTGACAATCTCTGAGTGATTAAGGTACTATGTGCTATAAATATGTAACCACCAGTGTGTTACATTATTAAGAAAATTTCATTTGACAATGAAAAGCCACTTCAAGAGTTAACAAAGGTAAAGCCCAAGACAATCCAAAAATCAAATTCTGAATTTTCAATATGCTAGAGTTCTGGTTAAGAGTTAAGAACACAAAACAAAGAATCAAAGAATACAAAAAAGCCAAAGGCATGATCTACAAAAAGAACTATGAAAACACAACCTGCCTATTTCTGGAACAAGTCATGCTTTCTCCAACAGGGCAGGAATGTTGGAACAGAATGTTGGGTGGTATAGGCAGGAAGCAGGAGGATCCTTTCTTGCCCATTTGGGTAGCATCTCTGATCCTTCCTTCCTCAATCCTAGAGGGAAGGATGGAAAGTCCCCTAACTAAATCTGGCTCTGGCTAGACGTAGTGAGCCAGAAGACGAGATTTAGCAACTCAAGCATCCTGCAGTGTTAGTTGGTCTCTCCAAACAAGTCCATGGAAAGGAGGGTAGCAAGTGAAAATAGAATGCCGCATGTTTTATGTAGATATGTACATTTGACTCACATAAATATTGGGTCTAAATGTATCACAAAAGCTCAACAAAATGGAATAGACACTCACCAAAGCGTTACTGCACTGAAGCATAAGATCTCTGATGATATAATGAGGGTACCATCTCCCCCAACTTAAACACACACCTTCTAGGGGATAGATTGGGAAGTTCTATGCATAGATAGGAATAGTTTCTTTATGCTTTGCTGTGCTGTTTGTTTTGGCAGGGTCCAGGATGGAGTACAGTGGCATGATCACAGCTCACCTCAACCTCCTGGGCTCAGGCAATCCTTCTGCCTCAGACTTCCTAGGAGCTGGGACTACAGACACACACTACCATGCCTGGCTAATTTTTTTTTTTTTTGTAGAGACAATGTCTTGCTGTGTTGTCCAGGCTGTGCTATACTGTTTTGAAGGAAAATTCCAAAGTGAATCATTCAGAAAAAAGAGAATCAGAGTAATTTTTCTAAGGAAGGGAAAATGTTCCTTCTTCATTTTCCCTTCCTCATGAAAAAGAACTCAGTGATTATCTAAGGGTCAAAAAGGCAAAAACATTTTTCACATAAAATTTCTTAGAAGTTCTTTGGAATCTTTACAGGTAATCTATACTAGATTTAATTGCTAAAAAATAGTAAGGCATTTCCTTGAATAAATGCAGAGACAACACTTTTCATTTCATAAGCCTTTCTTTAAAAAATAATCAGGAGTTTTCAAGATATTCCGTTCGTCACCATCAGCCTCTTTTTGGTGCTGTTCTGCCCTTTGAGCTGACCCCTTACCCCTACATTCCTATACCTGTTTATATCAAAACAAAGGATAACTAAGCTGACAAGAGACATCGGGACCATCTAAGATTCTTCGAAAGTAAAACACAGGGAAGGAAACATCTGTCTTTCAACTCATTTTTACAATCTTGACATCTTCCATGTTAATGATAGAGAACCATTTGGCCCCTTTTAATTGAAGGGAATTTTCTTACAACACAAAGAACTTTGGAATCATTTTTTTAATTTTTGGCAGCATAAATAAAAGTACATGTATCATGCCTAATAAACATAAATAAAAGTACGTGTATCATGCCTAATGAACAAAGAATCCAATGCACGGGTATGTCCTATCCCACAGTATTGCTTCTGTAGCAGTATTTCTTTGTTTCTTTAATTTTAACAAACACATATGTAGTATTTACTCTGTGCCAGGGATAATTTTCAGTGCTTTACAAATTATAACACATTTATGAAGTATATACTATTTTATATTCATTTTTTGAGATGAGGAAAATAAAGCATAGAGAGGTTGACTGGTTTGCCCATGGTGACATAGCTAATAACAGGTGAAACAAGAATTGAAACCCAGGCATTTACTAAGTGTAGCTCCAGAATCCATGTTCCCCTCCATTATACTGTCTTTCAAACTTTCACTAAATCCAAGATAAACTGTGATTTGTGCAAAATCATCTTACACATTTTTGTCACATTACCAATTCAATAATTAACTTGTGTCATGTTGCAGTTTCTTCAGATTCCTTAGGAACAAGAGGGAAAAGATGAATACCATCAAATGCTATATTTGGCCAATTTGCATTATTTTGGAAACAAGATAGAAGTGTAAATTTTTTCTTAAATAGTGTCCCCTCTCTGCTAGAAAAGCTACTGTGCAGAACATAAAACACTCAGAAACCTCTTGGATACTTACATTTTGTAATGCCACTGTAATTTAAAAGGTCTTGTTAGAAAATTTAATTAAGTGGTACAGAAAAATAGAACAGTTCTTAAAGGTGATTCCTGGGGAATTCCATAGTTGATGAACCTCTCAGGGGCTAGAGGAGTTTTCTCCTTGGAATTCTTTTAGCACACCTGGCAGAGAACATGTGTGCCCCTAAGCCTCTGCCTTCAGGGAAGGTGTACTTCCCTGCTTTCCAGGGCATTCTGCCAATGCAGCCTTGTCCTGGGTGGGACAGAGGGGCTGTGAGTACCTCAAGGTACCTGCATTTGGGAGTTTCCTGCAAACTAAAGCAGCAAAGGAGGAGGAAAGTATCTCTATTCCTGCAAAGAATCAACCCATTTGTTCATCTGTGAGGGTCATGTGGTATGGCCAAGAGAAGAGTCCTCTCTTCACCCTTTGGGTATTGGAGCATGATGGTTCCTCAGATTCTATAACTGTAGCCTCTAGCTGTGCAAATACTTCTGACACTGTTGTATAATTGGCCGAAGACTAAATTCTACCGGGGACTGTTCTTATTTTGATCATCTTCTTTTAAAACAATGTTGAGTAGACTAACCAGTGAGAGTACAACAGTTTTGCCTACTTCTTTTGTTTACTGGAAACTGGAATTACCACTAGCTCCCTTTAAACTTTCTGTGCACAGGGTCTAGCTCAGTGGCTTGCACATCATAGCAGGTAGACAAATGTTAGTCCCCTTCACCTTTTCATCGCCAACCTGTGATGAAACCTGAATGTGCAATTAGAGTCCACCTGTGACTGTCACTGGCCCTTCTTTGAAAAGCAAAAGAAGTGTTTTCAAAAATTAAAATAGCCAAGGGAACTCTTGACTCCTTACCCTGCCAACTCATCTGTAAGCCAGGTCTCTCCACTGCCAGTTCTAGCCTTTTTAACCACACTTCTCTATTCCTCTAAGCCCCTTCCTCATTAGAAATAGAATATATACTCCAATGTAGAACAAACTTAGTTCCATCCTCTCACCAGATGTGTCCACCTAGCACTCTAAAGATGCCCTGGAAACTCACTTGATCATCCAAGGACTTTTTTTGCAGTAGAAATGGGACAAAATGTCAAGATCCAGATAAAATGCTGGGAACACATTTCCTAAGTTTCTCAGACTCTTGTGATGTAGCTTTAAATTTTACCATTAAAATACCCATTTGTAATTATGGAAAACGCAGAAGCCTATTTTCTGATTTGGTACTTATTACACGAGGTTGAGGTTGAAAACTTACAAATGATTTTTTTTAGAGATTTTATCTGATTATACTGGGTGGTCCATTTAAAACACTGTCAATACAACCTCATTTCAAAGAAAAGATTTACAAGTGAGCCACTTTGCACAACAGCTATGGTGAGGATTATATAAGTACTGCAAGGTTCAGAGTTTATTTTGTGTAAATACAGTCTAGACTTATTATCTTTCCCCCATCTCAGAGCCAACGCAAAGAAAGAAATAAACCTGATGAGAAAACAAGAAGGAGCAGAAGATGTTGGGGGAAAATGCTAAAATAAACATTTTAGCTGGCTCTCTGTGAATGACAAACCTGGACCTAAATACTGGCTCAGGGTGGAAAGGGGCTAAATACTGGCTCAGGGTGGAAAGGAGCAGAATAAGGAGGCAAGGACTATACCTGGAAAATCCCAAGCCAGACCTGCAAGGCCAAGCCTTGCTCAGTGATGAACCCTCTGATATGTGGAGTGAAGCCATGAACCAGGTGGAAAGCCCCTCCCCCAGGGAACTGAGGTCCCCAGGCACCATACTCATACTCACGCTGACACTGTCCCCAGGACTGGCGAACCCAGCCCCAGCAGCAGTCAATACTCCCACCATAACGACATAGGCCAATCGATGACACTATCTGCCTGGGCCACCTACCAAACAAAAAGATTCAAAATAAATAAAGACACTCTTGAGATTAAAAATAATTTCCTTTGTTGTTATTTTAGAAAAAATAAATTGAACCAAATGCAATAATTTTTGCAAACTCCTTTATGCCTACAGAAATTTAAGGATAAAACACCTACAAAGAAATAGTTCTGCTATGATCTAATTTCAAATTTCAGGCAGTTAAACAACCCTCCCTCAACACACAGGGGTAGAAAAAGAGGGGGAGGGGAAGGTGCTTTCTTAAATAGAAATAGAACCAGTTACAACCAACAATTCTCAGGGCTGCCACTCAGGATAATTTCTAAAGCCTGAAATAAACCAGATTCCTCAAAGACCCACACCTGTTGTTGGGAAAAAGTCAGTTTTAACTAATTCATCATAAACTGAAAAGTATTAAATAATACAAGACATGTCAAAGCAGAAAAAAGCAATCTGCTTCATATAAAGGATGGATGGGGGAAGGAGCAGAAAGAAACGCTATTCCTCAAAAATCAAGTGAAACAGCTCTTTTTAAGATACAACTTTGGCAGCAACAGTCCCCAGGAAAGAAATATGTACTAGAAAAAGAAATCTAAATAAAACCAAGGAGAGTTTAAAGTACTGCTGACATCTCAAGCGTCCTTGTGGTTTGAAACTGGCCTCCCATCAACAATTCATAGTACTTTCCTCTCTAATGTAAACAACACCTAAAGAAAGTGCAATTTCAGGATACAGATTTATTCACCAGATTACACTTTGACACATTATTTGGTCAAATTGTTTTCTTGTTCACACCTAAATGACTTTTTTCCTTTGAGACGATCCACATTTTAATTGACTGTTTTAGACATCTTTTTAAAGCTACATTAAAATCTTTTGCATATCACGTGATGTATTTCTTGTTGCAAATGTGTGTGCAAGAAATGCACAATATTCCCAAACGTGGGCAAGTTAATTGCTTCCAAAAAAAAAGTCTAGCCTCGGGCTGCTACCCACGTTTTCTTACTCTCCTTATCTTTCCAGTTCACCTTTGCTTTACCTGCCCTTTCCACCCCCGGGCCCAAAATACAAAACAACCTCTAACATTCTATTTTCTCTGACCAGGTAGTAAACAAGCAGCTGCACTTTTCCTAGGCGCGTCACTGCTTCCCCTCCGTTCTCCGCCAGGTACAAGACGACCAATCAATCGTGGAATCGATTCGTTCCAAGATTGCAGGTAAAACAACAGGTGCGGGAGGCACCTTTCTTGGGGCTGTGCAGTAGCACACCACAGAGGGGCGGGGGTTGCTGAAGGAGGGCGACCTGGTGGCGGCGTGACCCAGAGCAGAACCCCTCCAGCAGCAGCCACCTGTGCCTGGTCTGTAATTGCACGATGGTGAGGGAACCAAGCACTTCCCCCTACCCCCTGACAGACACACTCAACTCAGTCACTTAGTCGCACACACACCGGAGCGGACCGGCGGCTGGAGGGAAAAGGCGCCGCAAGCCACAGCAGGAGGAGCGGCTGAGTGACAGCGAGACGGAGCCGGGGTTGCTGGAACCTGTCAGAGCACGCAGCAGCCGGGCGCGCCCGAGGTCTGGGAGCAGGGCGGCGTGTGCGCGCTCTCTCTCTCTGTCAATCTGTCTCTGTCTCTCTTCCTGTATGTCTGTCTCTCTCTCTCTACCTCTCTCTCTCTCTCTTACACATCTCTCTCACACACACACACACACACACACACACACACACACACACACCGTCCTTTTTTTGAGCCCCTTTCCTTCGAGAAAACCAAATGGGGAGGCAAACATCTCCCCCGTAGCCCAGTCGTTTCGTCACCCCCACCCTCCGTGCAAGCGGCCCTGACAGCTCGGAGCCGAGCCGGGATTTCTCCCTCCACCCCCCGCTCGGGCCGCCTAGAAGTGTCCCCACTGAGAGGCCCGCGAGACCGAGAGGCCAAATTTCCCCGCCAAGGGATTTCCCGCGCGTCCTCTCCGCCAAGGCGGCCACATCGCGCCCCGGAGCCGAGATCCCGGACTCCAGCCTCTCTTCTCTCCAGCTCTGAGTCCCGAGCCGGCAGGCGCCGTCGGGAAGCAGCGGCTGGGGTTCCTGGACTCGCCGGGCGCACTCTCCCCGGCCCGGAGGATCACTGGGAGCGCCTCGACGGCGCCGGGTCGCTGAGACAGTGCGGTAGCCCCACCTGTGGCCCGGGGAGACGGTGCTCTGGCCGCGAAACCCCGCGGGGAGAGGGGCCCCAAGACAGCGAGTGGCAAAGCAGCGCGGAGAGGAGAAGAGGGAGCCCCGGGGCCCTACTCACCTCCCGTCGAACTCTGCGGCCGCCTGCAGGTAGAGCGAGCACCCGAGCACCAGCGTCAGGACGAAATCCAT
>NW_007246113.1:70703-116355 GCF_000164805.1 Carlito syrichta | reverse complement strand
TGCTGCCACTCCCGGAGGGCAGCGGCGAGGCGCGCGGCCGGAGCAGGTCTGCCGCTCGGCGCCCGGAGCCCCCGCCGGCTCCCTCCCGGCAAGGGGAGGCGCTGCCGGGGGAGCTGCGCCGCCCGCGGTGTGGGGGGGGCGAGGGGCGGGGGTTGAGGGGGAGCGCGTGGGCCCGACGTGCCACCCTCCCCGCCCCAGGCGAAAGGTGAGGGCGCGCGGCTCCTCCCGGGGCCCAGGCGGGGCAGGCAACTCAGGGGCGGGGACGCAGCGGGAGGGTAGCGTCTCTGGGTGGGGGCCGGCGAAGCGCGGGCAGGGAAAAAAGTTGCAAGCTCGGCGGGGAGAGGGAAGGCTGGGTGCTCAGCAGGAAGGGGCGAGCGGGGGAGGAAAGGAGCCCCAGGCGTAGGTGCGCGCTCTTGCGGGTTCAGCCCCAACAGCTGGTGACCGTGGGGGCTAGCCGAGCCGTCGCTGTCACCCAAGGGCGGAGAAGCCAGAGACGGGAGACGCTGGTGGGGCTGGAGCTGAGCAGTGTCTGCATGGAGTGAAACCACAGCACGACTTGGACAAATTAGCAAAGGCAGACTCCGGGAGTTTACTTCTCCCGCAGAGTTGGCAAAGGCGTATTTTTAATTTTGTAACCAACCGAAAGAAATGTTTGACTTTCCAGTGGAGATTTGAAGAAGAAACGAGCAGACTGTTTCTATCTCTGCCACCTCAACTCCCGAGCACATCAGAGTAGGGCTGCCCCTCTTGGAGCAAGTGCCGGCCAGAGAGGGAGGACGGTTACAACTTTGTAGTCTTGTGGTGCCTACTCTTGCAGAGATCATTCAGAACCCATTTTAAGTAAGCACTGCTCTGTTGTTGTGGAGTAAAGCATATTGTAAGGGACTGTGTTCAAATAAAAACACACGATTATCCCAAAATGCACATTAAAACACAGGCCCCATCAAGTCACCCCTTTTCTCAAACCCTACCCGGAATGACTCCCCTGTACAATGTGACCTGACATCTCCTTTACCAACCGCTCTGCTCCTGTTCTCTCTTCCCCTAGTCCAGGGTCTCCTTGCCTTTCTTGTACACTCCTGGAATTCCCTACCTTGGGGGCAGTGACTAGTTGTCTCCTTTGCTTGGACCCAGATAGCTACAAACTCACACCCTCATTTCCTTCAGTGTTAAACTCAAGTGCCACATCTTTGAGGAGGCCAAACACGGCCATTCTAGTTAAAATCACAACTTGCCCCCCTCCTGATGTCCCTTGCCTGTTCTACTTTGTTCTACTACTCATCTTCTATTTTACTATGTAATTTGCTTATGTCTTGTTTGTATGTTTTCTTTATGCAAGCATGCAAATTCTGCAAAGGCAGGTATCTTTGTTGCGTGCCCAGAACTCTGCTTGGCACATGGTAGGTACTGGTAAATGTTGGATACATTTGCTATTACAAACTTTATTTTCTTTTGGGGGTTTCTACAACTTCAAAAATTTAATGGAAAGTTCTGTGGCAGGGTGAACTCACTATCCTGATTTCTCAGTGTGTGTAAAAACAGGAATTTTTCACAAGAAAAGGAAAAAATAATGGTTTCAACTTAAATGACTCTGATTTCTAAATCGTTTTCCGTTAGCAAAACAAGTTTCTATTTTAATCTCAAGAAACATCCATGCCAATTCAGGCTTGGGACATTATTTTAGGCAAACAGCTTGGTGTCATCCATTTCAGATCTTTCTAATGAAGTCCAAAAATGTAGGAGTCAAAATATTTTTCTGCAGAAAATCAAATTTTTGTAAGTGTAATGTAGGCTCCAAGCTCCGGTGGCTACTCCTCAGCGGTTTGGGTTTGTTTGTTGGTTGGTTTATTGGTTCCTGGATTGGATTTGCAAATAAATCTCACCAGAGCAATGGATGAGTAGGAGAAAGGCGCTAACCTACAGGCTAAAAAATTAGAAATGGGCAGAAAAGGGAGAGTGATGAGTAAAAACGGGATAAGTCTCTGAGTAAAAGTGTGATGCTTTGCTAGCATGCCTTTTTCTTCTTTCCATATATTTTCTTTGGCCTCGTTCATCTTTCTTCTTCGTCTGGAAAAATTCCACTTACCCTTGGGGTCTAAGCTTAGCTGACACTCAGGAAGCCTTGGCTGACTTTTTGCTTGTCTGAAACTTCTGTGGCATATGCTTTGACACACTCCACTTCCTCTAGGGTGGTTCTTGATGCATTGTGTCATAATTGTTTCTCTACCACTCTGGGCTCCTTAAGACACTAGTCTAGCCAATAGGAGGGCAAGGGCAATGCCTATCTTGTTACCGTATCCCTCGTCCCCGGCACAATGCCTGGCACAAGGCTTACATTCAGCAAAGATTCAATAGATTGAATTGGATTGACTTTAATGCAGCCTGGTGAACTTTAGCGTCTCCCTTGAGTAAACTGTAGCTACTTATATCAGTCTTTGTTGAGTCCGTGAAATGAGGAATCTTTAAAGCACTTCCAAGATCTAACTGGTTATTATGTGGCAGTTATGATCATGGGTGTTCATTCCAAAAAAGAGGTAGAGTTGCAGTGGGAGTGACATTTCACTGTCTCAGGCTTAAAAACAAACAAGCAAGAATGGGATCAAAACAGATAGTTTTTAGCAATAACTACATTTTTCCACTAGGACAAATTTGGTTAGATTTCTTACCATGTAATGACATCTTGCAAGTAATAATTCCAGTTTTTTCTCATTCACAAATAATCATCTATGACTGGTCACAATATGATATGGATAAATAACAAAATAGAACCAAATAAACACCACTTCAAACACATGGAAATTAGAAGCTCTTAGTTCATTTTTAAAAATAAATATTTATTTAGAACCTACTATGTATAAGCCATTTCTAGGTACTGGGATTTCAGCTAAGAACAAGACAAAGTCCTGGGAGTTTACGTTCCAGTAGGGTAGCAAGACAATAAGGGCTATGAAGACAGGAAAAATGTATAAAGAGAGGATAAAGGGAGATTAAGGTTATGGAAGGTAATGAAGATGTGATTTTAGATGGAGTGTTTTGGTCACCTCTGAGGAAGTAACATTTGAGTAGAGATGGAATGAAATGAGGGAGAGGGCCATGCAGGAGTGTGAAGTAGGGGTGGTGTCCAGGCAGAGGGTAGAGCAAAGTCTGTTTTTCTATCAAGTTCTGAAATGCCTTCTCATAGTTGGTGTCAACAAACCATTAAACAAGCTATTGCTCACCAAAACCACCCCCCCCAATCCCATACGCAGTGGTGGCCCAAGCACAGGATTACTGTTTTAAAATACTTCTGTTAAGAGAAGGTTACATACAGCTGCTTATACACAACAATTTTGACTTCTTGTTGAGCAAGAATTACGGACACTGTCTGCTCTGGCAGTGGAGAAAGTGCCTTCATTAGACCCTTGGAGGAACCACGTTGGCCATAATCTTCCATAGCTACATCTTTCTTGGGGACTATGCATTATTCACAACCCTTCTTTGTTGGTAAAAATGTGAAGACCTGAGTGTTGCTTTAAGAAGCTAACAGAGACAGTCAATTTCAGGCCAGACTCATGGTTTCTGTGGCAACTAGATTTCCTAAAACCCTTATAGGCTTCTGATCTAATTGCTTCCAGTAAGTTCCTTGTGTGATAACAACAACCAAAGTCCTTCCCAGTCTTAGTTCTTAAGCCTGCTTTGTTTCTTTGCTTCCTCATGTCCATACCCTACTCCCTTATCTTAATGGGGGCCACCTTGAGGCTAGCCAAAATAATAGGCTGTTTAGGAGGGCAATACTCTTACTCTGACCCTTGCCACAAGGCTTGGATTCCTTTATTTGTATTAATGTTTGGGACATGAAAACAGCTGTCTTTTTCCACCCCAGGAGACCCTAAATTTCTGGACATTCTCATTTCCTTCTGCTTCTGTTTGCTAAGCAGCCAATTCTTGTCTGAATTCATCTCTTTCTTATGATACCTTACTAAAAGCAACAAGGGTAATATACCAATGTTTTATACAACTATATTCCCCTGATTTGGATATGCGTTGTGTCTTCTACATTTATTTATTTATTTTTTTGAGTTGGAGTTTCACTCCATCGCTCAGACTGGAGTGCAGTGGCTGCTCCCGGCCACCGCAGCTTCGACCCTCTGGGCTCCGCGATCCTTCCGCCTCAGCCTTCCGAGTATCCGGAATTACAGGCGCGCGCTACCATGCCTGGCTGATTTTTGATATATTGTAGAGATGAGGTCTCGCCAAGTTGCCCAGGTGGGTCTTGAACCCGCAGGCTCAGGCAATCCACTCACCTCGGCCTCCCAAAGCGTGGGATTACAGGCTGAGCCACTGAACCCGGCCCTCAATTATTGTAGGTAACAATTTTATGAAATAGCATAAGCGCCACCAACTTTCCAGCATACTCATAGCAGTTATAGTTATACCTTCATATTATCTCTCTGATGACTTCCTGTCACAAACAGAATGAAAAATAAACTCTTTCCTTGGTTCTCCTGCCTATCTCTCAAATAGCATGTTTGCCTGACTATTAAATAATGCACTTTGTTGTTGTTGTTAAGATAGTATTCCTTCTGGTACCAATTTCTTTGTCAGTTAAGGTAAAATGCTAAAATGTCATAACAAAGAGGCTGCTAAATAGGATGTTTTTCACAAGGTAGAAATTTGTTTCTTCATTATGTAAGTCTGAGGTGAGTATAATAGTTTGGTGGGTAGCTGTTTCACGTAGTTGTTCAGAAGACAGTGACCCTCTTGCCTTCCTGGTCACTCAGTAGTTGCCATTCTAGCCAGTGGGAAGGAGGAAAGGAAAGTATGGAGGAGGCACACTTGTTCTCATAAAGACTAGGGCCGGCAAACAGCACCTACAACTGCTACTCACTTTCACTCGAAAGCACTGAATCAGGTGGTCGCACCCAATTGCAAGGGAGGCTAGAAAATATAGACTAGCTATGAGCCCAAACTTTTCCCTATCACTATGTGTAATTTGGTAGCCCCAAATCTGGAGGGCCTGTGCATAATGTTTACCTATTCCAAAGAAGTCGCCTGGAGGTCTAGCAGAGAGAGACATTGGTTTATTACACTTATGGGAGGATCACCAATGGCAATGGGCCAGTGATGAAAGAATGAATGAAAGAATCTGTGCCTTGGGACAGCACAGCAGTTTTATCATCAAGCAAGTTAATTATTCAAATTCCTACACAGTGTTTGCAATCACATTGATTAAGAGTGATGACTACATTGTCTTTAGGTTGCTTGGTTACCTACATCTGGTGACTCTACCCCATGACTTGTCACAGGGAATATGCATATCCTGCAGAGACCAGCCTTGGCCAGGGGCTGCTCCCTGGAAGAAGGACAGATAGAAGCCAGATATGGCAGAAGTAGGCAGCATCCAGACACTTACCCCAAACTATGGAAGAAGGAAAGAGCAGAATTTTGAGAGTAATTAACAGGCTTCATCACAAATACATAAAGTATGAGATGTCTATAAACATTTAAGTGAAGTCAAACCGGCAGTATGATGTGCAACTCTACAACTCAGAGGAGAGCTTGGGGCTCAAGATATAAATTGGTAGTCACAAATAGCATTTAAGTTTCTGGGACTGGAAGAGAATGAGTGAATGTAGATATAGAATGAAGGGAAAACGTCCAACTCAGAGGACTAAGAACTGAACCCTGGGGTTCTCCAAAATTGAAGCACTAATAGGGAGGAGTCCTAGGAAATGAACCTGAGATGGAGAAGATTAGGGGTGTTATAAGAAACTCAGGAGAGTGTGTTGCCTTAGAAGCCAAGGGTAGAAAGGGTTTCAAGATGGATCTGAGAGTGATCACCTATGCCAAGTGCTGCTGAGAGGTTAAGTGAGATCAGGACTAAAGCCGGGCTTGGTGGCTCAGCCTGTAATCCCGCGCCTTTGGGAGGCTGAGGTGAGTGGATTGCCTGAGCCCGCGGGTTCGAGACCCACCTGGGCAACTTGATGAGACCTCATCTCTACAATAAATCAAAAAAATTAGCCGGGCATGGTAGTGCGCGCCTGTAATTCCAGCTACTCAGAAGGCTGAAGTGGATGGATCGCTGGAGCCCAGCAGGTTGAGGCTGCAGTGGCCGGCAGCGGCCACTGCACTCCAGTCTGGGTGACAGAGTGAGACTCCAACTCAAAAAAAAGATCAGGACTAAGAAGTGATCATCAGATTTAACAAGAAGATCATTGCTTATCTTGATAAGAGTAGTTTCAGTGGAATGGTGAGAATGAGAGCCTGATCCTACTGTACTGAAAAGGGAAAGGGGGTGAGGAAATTAAGACAAAATACAGACAATTCTTTAGAAGTTTTGCTACAAAAGAGATCAGAGAAATGGGTCAGTAACCAGAGGGAAATGTGAGGTTTAGGGTGGGATTTTTTTTTTTTTCAGGGAAGGTGATATATAAGCATGTTTATAAGATAATAAGAATGATCCCAGAGAAAAAAGGAAAACAACTGCAAAAGCAAAATACCTTAGGAAATCAGATTAGATTCATTGTACAAGTCAAAATAAAAAATTAGAAATAACTGAAACTGCAGAATTCTAGAAATTAATGATAAAAACACTATATATAGCTATCTGTGTATGGCTGCAGCTGAGCTCAAGGGAAAATTTATAGTCATAATACTTATTAAACAAAGATAGTGACAATTATTAGGTATTCACCACAGAATTTGGGAAGGAACCACAACACTAAGAATGCAGAGAAGGAATAACAATAAAGGTAAAGATGAACAAATTAGGCAACAGAAAGCAATAGAATTGGTAAATACATGCAAGAGCTGATTTTTGAAGTAAGAAACAATTAAAATGTTTAAAACACTAGCTTGTTTAGAGAAATTGATTAAACAAATATCCAAACATAGAAATAAAAGAGGGAAAATAATTTAGATACAGAAGAAATGAAAATAAGTTTAGGATAAATGATCTCAAAGGAAATAGAAAACCTAAACTAACCAATAACATTGAAATAAGATGAAAATATCAAGGAACCTCTTTTCAACCCTTCAAAGAATAGATAATCCCAATACTACTTAAACTACTTCTAAAACAAAGGGGTTTTTTTCCCCCCTAAGGAATGCTTAAGAATTATTCCTAAGAAGCCACTGGTATCTGAACCTAGAGGGAAAAGTCTTCTCATGTGTACACAAACATACATAACTCATCTCAGATGCAAAAATTCTAATAAATGATTAGCAAGTATAACCTAGGAACATAGTAAAAGAATCCATTACAATCAAGTTGACAGAAAGCCCCTTTGTGGGTAAAGAGTTAGCAACATCCTTTCACTTACATGTGAGAATTTGACCTTATGTTAACTTTCTAGCTCCATTCCCCTGGCAACCTGATAAGATGGTATGTAAACTATGATGCTGGTAAAAATGGCCCCCAGAAGGTAAACTGAATTTAGAGAGGGATAACCAAATGCACCTAATAGCAAACCACATAGCACTGTACCTTATGGGGCATATCCCTTGAAGGGACCCTGGTCACACTGCCTATGGGATTGTCACAAGAGAAGTTCCACAGGGGCGTGAGGCTATTAAGTCAGGACAGATTCCTATCTGCATAAAGTGGATCACATCTTGCACCTGAGCTGTGTGGCTGTGTGAAGAGGCCCACTGAAGAGGAGCACTTGATGCTACTGTACTGGCAAACTGTGTTCCTGTCTTTATCCTTCTGAGCAAATAGGTGCCAAATGATAGTCTTGTTGGCCTGAAGTTTTACTTAAATCTAAGAAGACCTCCTGAGGGTCCAGTGGACGCTATGATTAACACTATTGAGCCCTAATTTTAAAAAAACCAAAAATCAAAGCAACAACTAAAAAACCTATTCCTAGAATATGGATGATCTATTGAGATGTATTATATTTCAAAACTAAAATTCAGAATACTAAATAATGATGAAAACTGGGAAAGTTCTTATTAATGTCAGAAACAAGAAGAAGGTGCTCAAATCACTATTTTTATTTTAAAATATACTGGAAATATTATTAGATGTAATTAGACAAGAAAAAATATTTTCATGCAAGAGGCCACATTTTCATTATCTGAAGATGACCTGATTATGAATCTAGACCAAATAGTCATTTAGAAACCTATTAGAAAAAATAAGAATATTTAGTAAGCTGCTTAGTTAGGAAAATGGATAATTGCCCAGGGGAATGGAGCTAGAAAGTTAACACAAGAGTAAGTATATGGGAATATACATCCATATGAAAAAGTTTAAAAATAACAAAATTACAAACTTAGAAAATTGATCTTAAGAATTTCATGCTGGCTTTCCCTTTACAAACTGAAAATGTTGTCTTTTAGTCCAATATAGCATATATCAGAAGTCAACAGCTCCAGGCACAACTATTACTTTGTGTGTTTCCCACCCATCTTCAAGTAATGCTGCCAAAGGCAATGTAAGACTTTATTTAATAGATCTTTAACTCTATTTTAATATCTCTGGACTAATTGACATAGGCAGAAATGGCTGACCAACAAATTAGTAAGCAGTGTCAAGAACCATAAAATAGATTTATATTTTAGTCTCCCACCCTTGAACCATTTAAGAATTGTCAATGATCTGATACAAATTTTTAAGAAGTTTTAAATTATATTGTCTATAAAAATGGAAAGATTTTTCTATTGTTGACAATAAGTTTTTAGTATCAGAAAACTAGGAGTGGTAATGTTATCTTCTATAATACATATCCCCCGACATCTTTGGCTAAACACAAGACAAATTCCTTTTAATAGTGTGGAATTTAATGCAGTTTGACCAGTAAGCCTAAATGAACTTCTGTAAGTTAGGAGTCTGAGCTTCTTCCTTCTGTGGTTCTCTCTTCCCTCATGTAGCCACGTGTCCAAGGGAGGGAGAGAACACAGGCACTCAGGCATGGGAATTTGTGGCCTGTCATTACCTACTGCCTGTCACACAGCCCCAACTTAACTGCAAGGAAAATTATTATATATATAGATATATACATATATATATAATATATATATATTTCTAGTGTGTCAAGAAGGAAAATGAACATTTTAAGGGAATAAATATGTAGCATTGTCTTTGTCGTGGCATCAAGAAGTCAGTGAACTTAGTATTTAATCAACACCAGAAAAAAAAAAGACTGAACATTATGACACCACTAAAAAAAGTATTGTCTTTGAAAATTATCCTCCAAAATTAATTTGGTCGATGATTCACATCACACTGAAGTCAATATATTTATTGGAGAATTCCAAACATGTAATTCACTCAATTAAATAAGGTAAATTGTATAACGTGCCTAGCCCAGCACATGGCACATGCAGGACGTACTCAACAAACGTTGATTACGTCCTCAACTGAAGAGGTGGATTAACTGCTGAAAATTAAATGCTTCCCTACTCAAGTTGTTCTATGACCAAGGCAGGCAGTTAATACTTGTATTCACATTTTCCATGCAGTTTAAACCAGATCTAGCCTACTGTGTTGTGAAACTTTTATCTCAAATGAGCTTTTATTTGTATTTGCACTGATTCAGAGTTGCTTAAAATACCCTTGCATCCCTCTGCCATATGAGGCAAGTGCTAGTTAAGTTTTTCACCTTTCATAATAAATTGTCTACCCCCCTTCTGTATTCTAAAACATGGATCAGTTCTCAAACAACACAGACCGGTTCTTCAGGCAAAACTTCAGTGAGTATAAAAATCCTTATTAAAAAGAACGTTATTTATGGAAACCAGCCTAGGTAGGGGATACATTATCTATTCATTCCTCTGATTTTCCCAGATATTAACCTTTGCTCAAGTTGGTGTCTTGGAACTCAATTAAAAACCTGAAAGACCCTTCTCTTGCTGAGTTGGGTTTTTAGCTTTCATGAGCTTGTTGCAAGAAATAGTCAAGTAAGGTCTGCACCTGAGCTTTCTACAAGACTGCTGTAGTAGATGTTATTTTATGTGTCTATCTTGAACCCATAAAGTAATGGGGCTCTTACAGAATTTAGGGACATGAAAAATGTTGTCTTTTTTGGGAAAATTTTATGTCTCTATTTTCTTTCTTTTAAAATCATTTTTATTTTTAAGACAGGGTTTTATTCTGTTACCCAGGCTGGAGTGTAGTGGCATGATTTTACAGCTTATCGCAGCCTCAAACTCCTGGGCTCAAGCAGTCCTCCTGCCTCAGCCTCCTAGTAACTGGGACTACAGGCCCACATCACCACACTTTTGGCTAATTTTTTTTTCACTTACTGTGGAGACAAAGTCTCTCTTTGTTGTCCAGGATGTTCTCAAACTCCTGTACTCAAGTAGTCCTCCTGCCCTGATCTCCCATAGCGCTTGGGATTATAGGTGTGAGTCCCTGCCCTGGCCATGTTTTCTATTTTCTGATAAAACTTACTACAACAAGTTGCCCTTCAAAAGTGGATGCCGGAAAACTATGGAGACAGTAAAATGATCAGTGGTAGCCAGAGTTGGAGGGAGGGAAGGATAAATTGGCAGAGCACAGAGAATTTTTAGGGTAGTGGAGCTACTTAATACTATAATGGTAGATACATGTCATTCTACGTCATTTGTCAAAACCCATAGAATGTATACCACCAAGAGCGAACCTAATGTAAACTATGGACTTTGGGTGATAATAATGTGTCAATGCAGGTTCATCATGTGTAACAAATGTGTCATATGACAGTGGGGTTGGCTGTGTATGTGGGAGCAGGATAACTTTGGGTAGTCTCTATTTTCTACTCAGTTTTACTGTGGACCTAAAATCACTCTAAAAAATAAAGTCTTTTTTTTTTTTTTAAAGTGGCTGCCAGGAATCTCCAAATTAAATTTTATTACAAGAGTTCATCTAACTCTTAGGGTGGGTTAGCATATGTGTTCTTTCCCTGCATACCCTTGTCTTGATTTTTCTCTCTGTTTTATTACCCTTGTTTTATGTTGTTACTTCTTGAGGTTTTCTTCTAAGTTCATTTTAGAAGGAAGTAGTACTAAAATAAACTCAATGAATAAAAAGATAGAAACATTTCAGTTTGAATCTCAAAGCTACAACATAGTTGTTTGTTGTTTTAATATATCTCATCAGGTTTTTTTTTCTGTATCTAACACTGAGTTCTATTCTCCAGAAAAGCCTTTAAGTTTCTGGTTGTACTATCTTTCCTGTATATAGGTAGCTCATCTTCTTTATGTTTCCTTTTGCTCTCTCTGTTTAAAAGGTAAAATCTATCTCACATAGACAGAATTTTTTTCCCCTAGATGAAGATGCAAACTATAAGTCTAACATAACAACTCTTTATTGGAAAGTTTTTTGTGTGTAATCTAACTCAGTTAAGATTACTTTTACTTGTTCTGTTCTAGATGGAAAAAAATTAAACACCATTCTATACAAACCTTAAGCTACCTGGTATATTTAATGAGCAAGACCTTGTCTCCAGTGCAAATAACCCGAAGTGTGAAATTCATTGAAATTGAGCAGTTGGAGGATATTGGTAGATTAATGTTTTTAATTACAGTGTCTTTAACACTTGCAAATGTGCATAGTAATTACAATTAATCTGTAAAATAATTTCATTAAGGAAGTAAAATCACATTAAAGATATCTCATTTTTCTAAATTCATGTCTGGGAGTACAGTGTAATTTTGAAAAACTTTACTTAAAAAAATTAATGCTGGGTAGCACTTGAGGGTCTGTCAAATTGCAGATTTAATCCTGCTCCTAACTACCAACTAAGTTCTGACTAATTCTGTAACTGCCGAAACTCAGTTTTCTCTTCTATTACATAGGAGTACTAGCATGTGTCTTGCAGAGTTGCTGTGAAAATTTAGAGTAAATATATAATGCCATCACTACAGTGCTTGGTATATAGAAAACATTCAATTAAATGGTACCTATAAAGAAAAAAACAGTCTAACACCCGAGGTGTAACTCCAACATTTATGACTCAGATCACAGCATATGCTCTGGCATATAGGAATATAAAGTTATGGAGCATCTGTACTTCTCTTTCCACAGCATCTGGGATAGAGAGGCATGCTGGACAATTTCTGCATTCTTATGAATTTATCTTATTTTTGCCACAGGGGTTTCCTGTCTCTTACAATGTTAGAAGCTGGAAGCAGAGACTCCTGTCTTTCAATAATAGGTATGAATTGCTGCCTACATAATAGCCAATTTAAGCCGTAGGCAGCTTCCAGAGAGGGAGGGATTCACTTGAACTAGAGAAATAAAGAGTTTATTATTTTTAATGAAATAAGGATGAAAGTGGCACATGCCAATTCAGAAGGAAAATAGAGGACTGGCTGGATCTGATATCCAGGTTCAGTTTCTAGGAGCAGTGCCAAGTGCTCCCTGCCAGGTGGAAGATTTCTCTCAGCTCATGTCAGTCCTTGATGCAATCAGCTCAAATGGTCTTTATGGTCTAGAAGAAAGATTTACTTTTTCAATAAATAATTTAACAGGTATCTATTGTATAACTCATGTGTATTGTACTGAAACAGGACAATTCCACCAGGACAAGGTTGGATGCATCCTAATTTGTGACTCTTAAAATGGCACACACCTTGGCAGTGAAAGACCACATTTTTAGAGATACCTAGAAAAGGCAAAAGATCACAGAAATGCTGGGCTATTCCATTTGGCCGTGGAGACATTTTTCAGAAACTATGCAGCCATGTACATTTTCTCTTCGAGATGAATTCCCAGTGCATCTATTTATAATTGTTTTCATCACTTATTTTTCATTCTTCTACTTTTTGAGAGTAACTTTCTTTGTCTCCTTCCAAGTTCATTTTATTTTTACCTTAGACTGAAAGGTAACTCATTTATCTCTCAAATTGAAAGGAAAGTGAACTGGCTACATATCACAGATAATCCTCTGCCAGGTACCAAATTAGTTGAGGCTTGACAAGAATTCTCAAGCCACTAGGACTTATTTAGCAATGTTTGCAACAAGAAGTATACACAGCATGAAAGGAATAGGCCTACTGCTTGGAAAAGACAGTGAATGTTAATAGATGCCAGGAGGAAGACAAAGCTACTCAACTCTGACCATTCTTCTTCATCAAAGAAATTGAAGCATCTTCACATTGAAAAGAGTAGGGCAAATGTAAAGTGAGTCATAAATTTTACAACTTACTCTCTATAAAGGAATTGAATTACAAAACATGATGGTCTGACTTTCTCTAAGGCTGTATATATCTAATCCAATACTGTAATTAACATTAAGTTTAAATGTTGGTAGTCTCAGAAAAATGAACACAAAACTTGGACGGAAGTATTTCAAAGATGTCATTATCAAATACTCCCTTGCTGTGAATGGAGTTAGACATAAAGAATTTTTATTGGAGCCGGGCTTAGTGGCTCAGCCTGTAATCCCGCGCCTTTGGGAGGCTGAGGTGAGTGGATTGCCTGAGCCCGCGGGTTCGAGACCCGCCTGCGCAGCGAGACCTCATCTCTACAATAAATCAAAAAATCAGCCAGGTGTGGTAGAGCATGCCTGTAATTCCGGCTTCTCGGAAGGCTGAGGTGGAAGGATCGCCGGAGCCCAGCAGGCGAGGCTGAGGTGGCTGGGAGCGGCCACTGCACTCCAGTCTGGGCGACAGAGTGAGACTCCAACTCAAAAAAAAAAAAAAAAAGAATTTTTATTGGAATATGGCTAAGGGCTCATTTGCTTGCGAGAAATAAATTCATACTAACCTTATAAAATAAAGGAGAATTTATTATATTAAGCTCCTCATGGAGTTCAAGAGAAGGACAGTTGAGCCCCATCGGGAATTAGACTTGAAAACAGTATTCTTCAGGAATTAAGCAGTTTTATCTGGGGCTGCATGTTCTCTCACCTATATTTTTGTTTCCCCTGCCTTGTCTAGCTTCTCTCTCCAGACTAGCTGTCTCGGTGTACACCTCACACGCATGGCCCTCAAGAGCTGTCCCAATCCCTTTACTTATACTGCCACCTGACTGCCTGCCAGTGTCTCTCAGTTCATTTTCAAGAGAAAAATAGTCATACTGATCTGGCTCATGGATCAGGTGTCCACCAATTTTTCGAATCAGAGAGAGTTGGATTTACTTGGTATAAACAAATAAGGGCTCACAGTGGATATTCTTGTTGAGGGAGAGAAGGGGTTCTTAAAGAAGAAGACGTGAAGAAGTCTCAAAATGTGTCTCTAATCGCTATGACCTGGACCCAGTGCTTCAGTGTTCTGGAATCCTCACCAAATCTCAAATAGCTTCCAAAGATAATTTCGCATATGGGAACTGGCATTGGGAAAAACTACTGAAAGAGGAAAATGGATATTTAATAGATATGTAAACTGTTCTTTACCAAATGAATTTTAAGCCCATAAATTTCTCTCCACCAATGTAGTGAAATTGTAAAACTAAAATAAAACTTAGTGAAACATTTGAACATTAACCAAAGATTTTTTTTTAGGACAAACACCCATGAAGTTGTATATCTAAAATCAACAGAATATGACACATTAGGTAGAGAATATTCAATTCATGTACATGCAGTGAACAATGATCAACCCATGATTTTCTGGTTTTTTGTTTTGTTTTGAGAAACAGGATCTCACTGTGTTGCCCAGGCTGGACTTGAACTCCTGGGCTCAAATGATCATTCCACCTCCTCCTGAGTAGCTGAGACTACAGTTGCATGCTGCAGTGTCCAGGCTCAGCACGTGATTTTAAAGCTTAATGGTTCTTTTTTGCAACGTAGCCTGAGACAATGTGAAATTTTTTAGAGGAGTTAGCAAACAGTACATTTTTCCTCTGATTCCTTCACCTAATCAGGTTGGAGAAAGCTTCTAATCAGAGCTAGAACTGGGTCAAAAAGTTTCTAGAGAGGCAGGTCTTATTAACACCATCTGCCTGAAACAGCATCAAAACTCAGAGCCAAATCCCAGTCTGCCCAATTTGCACTTACTAACTGTGTGACCTTGAGTGAGTTACTTAACATCTGGGGGGCCAGACACAGGGGGCATCAAATAGATTGACTTCAATTTTTCTGATCTTTTCATATCAGAATTTCTGTCAGGCATGGGATAGTTCAATGGAAAAATAAGATTCTCCAGTTTTAATAAATTTTGAATCATTTCTAATAGTTAACTTTGCCATTAAAATATAGTATATGCAATCTTTTAAAAATTAAAATGTTTATATCAATGTTAAATAAATGGATATTAATTCGAGCCAAGCAAAAAATCAGTGGAGCATATAGTTGCAGTTTTTTTGAATGTTTTGAAATTTGAAATATATTCTTTAATTTTTCAGATATAATTAAAATAAAACACTTAAATTTTATCTGTTATTTTGATTTTTTATATTCTGTGTTTGAAGCATATATAATTGATTTTTCTTTTGAATTCCACTTTTGATGTCAGTATATCACTGAATCTGTGTTTTATGTTTGAATACCTTAACGTCAAACTTTTGTGTGTAATTTAGTAGCTATCATTTTTAGCCCTAAGTCAAATAAAATTAGGTATTTTTATATTGTTCTAATACTTGAAGATATTTTATTTTAAATCCAACTATAGTTTTTAATGGAAAGACAACATTTTCCTAGAGTGAAAATAAAATATATCTGTAATGTCTAGGTGGACATTAATACTAAGCATATGCTTATTCTTTGACCTTTATTTGTAGAGAAGGAAAGGAAGCTGAATAACTAAGCAGAGGCTTTTTAGCTGCTTTTCTAGGAAAAACAACAACCCTGGTAGGTCAGTGTTATCATCCCTGTTTTTCAGTGAGAACCCTGAGACCTAGAGATGTTAAGTAACTCACCCAAGGTCACACAGTAAGTGCAAAGTCTGGTTTCAAATTCAGGTCTCTCTGATTCCAAAACCTGTGTCTGTCTACTGCACCCTGTGGCCTAAGGGTTTCACAGACTATAAATTCACTGCGCATGTTGCTAGGGCAGAAGAAAATGTAAGCCTGAATTAGTTATAGCACAATTCAATGCAAAAGCCCCATTTTGAGTGTATGTGTGTGTGAGCATGCTGGGGTGGCAGAAAAGTGATCATCTTAGTCCATTATTACAAAATTACACTCTCTGTAGCCTTATGACAACTCATTGTCTCCTATAAAAGAGAAAATAGCTAAGAATATATTGGCAACAGAGCCTTGTGTGGTATATGTGCTTAGGTTTGAATTATTATAGCTAATGTAAACTTACAGGCATTATAGTCTGTATGAAAATGGTGATATAAAAACCATTCTGCTTCTGAATATTCCAAAGTTGACAGCATCAAAGGAATAGTGTTTTACATTTTGGGATTTTAGAGATTTTCTCACCAAGAAAATTCTTCAAAGTCATTTATACTCAGCTGACTGGGAAAAAAATAGGGGGATATGTATAGGTATATTACTGTCTCACCTATACATTAAGGTGGAGAGTTAAGGATGGAATTAGTTTAAACAAAGATATTCATATGACCTCTCAACCAAAATGTAGTATATATATAATATATATGCTGGTGCCAGGAAGTGCCTTTCACTGCATGTAGAGGCACTTGAGTTAGACGATCACCTTCTTCCTCCTGATCCTTCCTCAAAGTCTGTCTTTAGGTCCTCCTAGTTATCTTCCTTTTTCTAGAGAGAGGGCAGCTGCCTGTCTGCTTTCATTAGATGACAAAAAAATGACTCTAAAGATTAGAAAGAAGATGCATGGGAAGCATTTACATATTTTTTTCCTTAAATATTAAGAAAAAGAAATATTTCTAAGTTAGCATGTAATTTTATATTTGTGATTTTTCTAGATAAACATATGATTATTTTATTTATATTCCTAAAGTTTATAAGTTCAAGTGGGACAAAAATTAGAGAAAACAATATCTCACTGGAAAAGTAGAGATTCTGCCATTTGTCATCAAATGATTGATTTTTTAAATCTTTCTATTGTTCAAATGTTTGTTTCTCTCAGTAAGTCCTAGGTAGGGAATAATGTGATGACAGGGATCTTTAAGAAAGATTATTTTGACAGCTATGTATAAATGAATTGGGAAAGTGAAGATCTGGAAAGGAGGATGTTGCAGTTATAAAAGAGTACAGGGAACTGCAAAAACAGTGGTGACTTTGATCAAGAACAATTTAACAGCTCTTCTTAATGATGGAACAGGTACAAGGGACAGCATTATAAATAAACAAAGTAAATGTGATCCTGATTCTAGGACTGTTGCTTGAAAAGGTTCTGAGTATGACCATGTTAAGACTGGTTTTGATGTGATTCTTTTGATCCCTGGTTCTTCACTCTGTACCCATTGTATGTAAGTATTGCTGATGAGAACCAAGATGGCAGCTTTTTGTGATTCAGTGGTTTGTCATTTTTCCATGCAGTAGTGTCAGAGTAGCAACTACTGTTCTATTTCTAGACCCTCACTTAGGGGAATCAGAAAGCCTGAGACATGAGAGCTCTGAGGAGAAATGTGAAGGAAATGATAGATTCCTCAGCATGCATAATCCCCAGAAATCCTGCACAAGCACATTCTCTCCTTTTCTGGGGGTTCATAGTTGTAAATTGATGTTAGCATCAATTGAGTAATACAAAGATACATGTCCTTGCTTGGTGAAAACCTGGTCAGCACTCTGGCCTATGTTCGTTGGCTCTTGAGCCCTTCTTCCTCATCCCGGTCAATGAGTCTACCTGGTAGAAATGTCTACTGACTCATATTAGACGCAGCTAGTGGAACCAACTCCTCATTGTCACTGTGGGTCCTGAAGTAATCACTGTAAACCACAATAGACATAATAAAAATCTTCCTTGCAAACTCATGCTAGTGAAATTCATCTTATTCTTACTTCTGGGGACACACAAATACTCATAAATAATGTGAAAAAAAGATGTTAAAATTCAAAATTAGCTAGCTGCGGAGATATTCCAGATGATGGTATATTTGAAATGTTAGCCCCCCCACTTCCCCCCAAATTAACATACCAGTTACTCAGATATGCAGTTTTTAGAAAGTTAAAATTAGTTGCTTTATAATTTCATGAGTATTGGTCTTACTTGGTAAAAAAAAAAAATTAAAGTCGCACAAAAAGCAAAAAGATACACAAAATGGACTTCGTTCTCCCTTCCTGCACCTTCAGCCCACACTCCAGAAGTAAATATATCAACTGTGAATACTTTGCCTGAAAGAAAAACAAACAAATAAAAAATGGTACTGCAAATTTGCATAAGATTCAGAAGTAGGCAGTCCCAGGGTTGGTGACAATGAAGAACCCACCCTTCATTCACAGTATGCTGGCAATATCACGCCTCACGGGCACAGGGTGGCTAACCTAGCTCCAGGTGGTACATTTTCCTAAGCAGGAAGGACAGGAGTAGAAGCAAAAAGAGCTTTCTCCTCATGCATATCTCTGTATTATGAGGAAAATTCTCCCCAGGAGCCCTCAGCAGACTTCTTAACTTTTCCCAGGCGAGAACTGAGTCACTTGCCTATCCCAGACCCACCACTGGGGAAAGAGAATGAGATTGTCACGACCAGTTTAGGTCATTCATAACTCACCTCCTGTTCGGTTGGCAAGAAAGAAGGGGAATGGCTATTGGGTAGGCAAACACCAGTGATCACCGCAATGTTAACCATGTCTTACTATCTGACCAGAAATTTTCTCTACCTATTTAAGTAAGTATATTACAAACACTATATAATGCATTATATATGTCATAATATATAATTATTGATATCATTATAAGTTTATAATATAGTCAGGTAATATATGTTCATATATATATACACAAACATTCACACATGATAATTGCTTAAGTATCCTACATATTTTGGATAAATGGGGTACTCTGTATATATTGTTTAGCATTTAACTAGCAATTAGTAAGTGTTTTATCAATGCAAATTACTATATTTCATTGTTATTTTTATTTAAGGTCTTTGTGACAATATATACCCTGTTAAAGAAAAATGAGAATCATTTTCTAGCAGGTACTAAATTTGACCTTACTGGTACTTTAAAAAATTATGCCAACACATTTATTTTGGGTTATCAAATACTCTTGTAGATCATAGCTGTAGGGCTCCTTTAAAAAGATATAAGAATTGTCAGGGCCAGCAGCAAATTCCACTTAAACCTAGTGAAATAATTTTGTGAATAACAGATAGGTGACTAAATGTTTACTTTCTGATGACTATCTAGCTGCAAATATTTTCTATTCATGTTAATATTCAGACAGAAGTAAGAGGGTCAGGTATTAAACATTTTTGGTATATTTTCACAAAATATCATGTTATCAAGTGAATTTCAAATTATTGACACATTTCTGGGGGAAAAAAATAACTCTACTACTATTTGTCTAATTTATACTACACAGAGAAGATGAGAGTTGTTTGAGAAATTCTTATGAAAGTGAAATTCTTATAAAATTCTTATATATTTGGCCTTCATATACATATATACATATACATATACATATACATATATATATCAAGTAAAAGCAAAACACTTTTCCTCAAGTTCTGGGCATAATTGGATAAAAGCTGATGGGAAACAAAGGAAGTGGAAGAGGGGAGTCTCCTTAGTTACCCCATGATGGAATCCTGATCCAGGGTCTGAGGTAGGCATGTGCTGTAGTGAGCTTACCCTCAGCCCTCATGGAGTTGACCTCTCATAGTCCTTAAGGCCAACTTGTAAAATAGTTTGCCTTTTTTGGTAAAAACAATCTTTTAGTTCTATTTTCTCGTTGTTTCTTGACATTTGTCCCAAAACATATTGCTAGTTGCGAAAATATTATGATTATATATGACAAGTTATTTAACCTCTCAAGCTTCATGTTCTTCAATTTCCAAACATGTTGGTAGAATTAGATAATAACTGAAATCTCCTCCAAATCTAAAATTCTAAGTTAAAAACCAGTGTTTCTAAAAGTGACTGGTTATCAGAATCACCTGGAAAACTTCTAAAAATACAAGTTCCTTCAGACATTCTGATTCATTCATTCAACAAATGATTATTGATGGTCTTGGGTTAAACGCTGGGTACATAATAATGAATGAACCAGACATAGTCCTGTCCTACTCCGTCCTTTACAGAAGAACTGAGATTGAGCCCAGAAATCTGTGTTTTTAAAATACTCTCCAGGCAATTCTGATAACCAGACAGTTAAAAATATAAAATTCAAAGCAGTCCAAGGTTTCTACAGGTAATAAGTAACATTAGGTGGTTTGTTTCAGTCTGCTATAAAAAAAAATACCCAAGACTGGATAATTTATAAAGAAAAGAAGTTTATTTTATCATAGTTCTGGAGGCTGGGAAGTCCAAGATCAAGATGCCTGTAGATTTGGTGTCTGGTGAGGGCTCCTCTCTTCTTTAAAGATGGTGCCTCTTGCTGCACCCTCATATGACTGAAGGCAAAGGGGGCAGATACTATGTTTAAATAATTTTTTTAAAAAGGCACTAATTGGCTGGGTGCGGTGGCTCACACCTATAATTCCAGCACTTTGGGAGGCCAAGGTGAGAGGATTGCCTGCACCTGTGTGTTTGAGACCAGCCTGGGCAACTTGACGAGACCTCATCTGTATAATAAACTAAAAAAAAAATTATCTGGGCATGGTGGCTCATGCCTATAGTTCTAGCTACTTGGAAGGCTGGGGGGAAGGATCACTTGATCCCAGCAGATTGAGGCTGCAGTGGCCAAGAGCATGCCACTGCCCTCCAGCCTGGGTGACAGAATGAGACTTTAAATTACATTCCCAAGGGCAGAGTCCTCATGACTTAATCACCCACTAAAGTCCCCACCTTTTAATACAATTAAGTTTCAACATATAAATTTAGGGGGACACATTTACCCCCCAGTATGCTTCAAGTGAAATGACTTTAATGAAGGGCCCAAAATAGGTATAGGCTGGGTGAAGGGAATAAATATAAGTTGGTAAGATGTTAAGAGACTTGCAAAAGTGGCAAGAAGATAATATTTCACAATTAACAAGAAGTTTTGAGTGTAAAGGAACAAAGGAGGAAACTGCAGCTCCTGACAACTGGAACCATGGAGGAAGGCCCCTCAGATAGTAGCTACAATTGTTAAGACATACAGAGTCCAGAGACATCTTACCTTTCTCTCCATTTCTTCCTGTTTTCTGATTATCTTCTGATGCTTTCCTAGTGTCAGCTTCTCAGGGGCACTGGCAGGGCAGAAAATGGGCAGGGAATGTGTGGAAAATTTAAGGAACATCCATTGACTCTAAGCCAGAAAAATCTCTAAAAAGATAAGTTTTAGTGGATGTTTAAAACTATATTCCATTCTTTACACATAAACTACTTTGTGGGTCCATGACTGTTTTAAAATTTATACTCAGTTTTTGATGGCAAACAAGTTTTTATGTTTTTACTAAATCTCATCTGCAAGAATTACATGCTTTTATGTTGCCTCCTCTCAGTTATTACATTATTTGTAATAAATTGTAAGCAAGGATCTGAGTCTAATACAAAAAGATGTTTTGTGTTAGCTATACATTGCTCCCCTCATTTAGTATGGCTAATCCAGAAATTGACCTTGGTGATTAAAATAATAGGATTAATAAACCACTCAACTTATGTGTGCATTCCCTCTTATTGTGGGGAGTTGGTTATGGGGTTACACAACCTCTGTCATTAACATGGGTGCGGGCCTGTGTCAACACTTACACAAAGCTTGTCATTTGAATACTTGAGTAATTGAAAATGCTGAGATACATTTTATAAATTCAGCAAGAAAAAAGAGTAATCGTTGCCAATGCTGCTGAAAACTTGGATGAATAATTGGCTTTGAGATGCTGCAAGATGAAGACCACAGCAGCTCAAATGCCATCGTCTAGAGGAGGACAACCAGTATTAGGCAGGTTGCCATTCGTGTGATTTCATAAAAGGTTCCCCAGAAGGGCCATTCCCTGCTACTAGAAGCACAAATCTCATTGCTTCGAGAGCAATGATATAAAAAGACCAAAGGCAATTTGATCCAGAATGATAGATGGCACTCCATATAAATGATTTGTACATCCAGAAAGCAGTATGCCTTTCCCGAGAAAACACTTGAAAAAATGCTTGGGCAGTGAACATTAGTATCACAAAGAAATATACTAGTTACTAGTCTTCAAACAGTGATGTAATAAATTAGTAATTTTACAGTATAAAAGGTGAATTTTTCAATTTTCATTTATTTTTCTCTTGTGTGAAAAAGAAAGTATAAGGCAAGAGGTGGAAAGTAAGAAAGCCCATTCAATTTGATTTTATTGGCAAGTTGCAATTTAAGGTAAATGTTAACCATTTGTGTATTTGCAATTATTTTCAAGTAATCTAAGTAAACTTTATTTCATAGTAATTTCAGAAATCACACACACACACACACACACACGCACACGCACACATGCACACACACACACACACACACACACACACACATATGTGTATGTATATAAAAATTTAGAAAGGGCCAGGCTCGGTGACTCAGCACTTTAGGAGGCTGAGGTGAGTGGATTGCCTGAGCCCGTGGGTTCAATACCAGCCTGGGCAACTTGGCGAGACCTCATCTCTACAATAAATCAAAATTAGCCAAGTGTGGTAGCACATGCCTGTAGTTCCGGCTCCTTGGGAGGCTGAGGCAGAAGGATCACTGGAGCCAGCGGGCCAATGCTGGAGTGGCCGTGAGCATGCCACAGAACTCTAGCCTGGGCAACAGAGTGAGACTCCAACTCAAAAAAAAAAAAGATTTAGAAAGGATTTTTTTTTTGAGTCAGAATCTTACTCTGTCACCCAGGCTGGAGTGCAGTGGCATGATCACAGTTCATCACTGCCTCAAACTCCTCGGCACAGGCAATCTTTCTGCCTCAGTCTTCCAAGTAGTTGGGACTACAGGCATACACCACCATATCCAGTTTACTTTTTATTTTTATAGAGATGAGGTCTTGCTGTGTTGACCAGGTTGGTCTTGAACTCCTGGGCTCAAACAATCCTCGCGTCTAAGCCTCCCAAAGTGCTGGGATTACAGGCATGAGCCACAACGCCCAGCTGGATTGTTGATTAGAATTGAATAGAAAATATCCTGTCTCCATTGGGTTGCTCCTTTGCCTTTATAATCCCTGTTGCCTAATAAAAATCCCCAAGAAGTCTAAGTTTGGGTATTATCGAATTTGTTTTACCTGTTTTAATTTGCATTGTTCCGTTTATTCCTGCCAACAGTATGATCTCTGGAAGCACTAGTTCTTGCTCTTCATGAGGTAGTCTACATCTGTTTTGTTGTGATATCATCAAGTCTTGATTCTAAGGTTGTAGCAAATACATCAGATTTTCCCATTTCCTAAAATAATACTTTGATCATCACTCAAATGACTTCTCATTGCAAATAAGACTGTCACAGGATAATGTATTTAGAAATTCAAATTTAGCAACTTGAAAACATCACCTTTCTCTGTATTTTCTAAAAATCTGAGCTTGTTGCTGAAGCAATGCTGTGTATCATGGTCAGGAAGGGAGAGAAAAGGGTGACTTCGAAGAAGGTAAGATAAGAGGAAAATGTTCCCCAGACTTAAGGAAAGTCAGTGAGTTCTGATTTAAGAAGGAAGACTGTGTGATATACTTGGTAGGAATGGATCCCAAGCACTAAGGTTCTCAGTGTAGCAACAATTTAAAATTTTTCAATTTAAAAATATTGCTAGATTTAGTAATCCTACTACTGAGTAATATCCACAGGAAATGTATATCAAAGAGATTTCTGCTCTCCTAAGTTTATTGCAGGCCTAGTCACAGTAGACAAACTATGGAATTAACCTAAGTGTCCATCAGTGGACAAACGGGTTAAAAAAATGTGGACTATATACATGATGGAATATTATTCAGTCACAAAAAGAGTGAAATCTGGCCCGGTTAGGTGACTCATGCTGGTAATCCTAATACTTTGGGAATGCGGAGGCAGGGTGATTCCTTGAGTTTGAGACCAGCTGGGCAACATAACGAGACCTCACCTCTACAAAAAAAAATTCAAAAAAATTAGTGGGATGTGGTGGTGCATGCCTATAGTATAGCTACTTGGGAGGCTGAGGCAGAAGGACCACCTGATCATAGGAGTTTGAGACTGTGGTGAGCTGTGATAGTGATACTGCACTGTAGCCAGGGTGACAGAGTGAGATCTTGACTCAAAAAAAAAAAAAAAAAAAAAAAAAATGAATGAAATCCTATTATTTGTAACAGCATGTGAATGAACCTGGATGACATTATGTTAAGTGAAATAAACCAGGCACAGAAAGACAAAATAAGAGATTATGTGCAATATATGACGTATAGTCAGTGAAAATAAATGACATAGAATAGCTAGAGTTAAATGGATCAAAGACCTAAAAGTAAAACTTCAAACTATAAGAATCTTAGAAAATGCAGGAGACACCCTTATGGAAATTGAAACTGGCAACCAATTCCTATTCAGAACCCTAAATGACCGTACCTTAAGAAATAAGATTGACAGATGGGACCTCTTCAAACTAATGAGCTTCTGCAAAGCAAAAGAAACCATCAAGAGAGCAGGGATACAGTCCACAGAACGGGAAAAACTATTTGCCAACTGTATATCTGACAAAGGCCTGACATCTAGGATCTACAAGGAACTCATACACGCTGAAAGGAAAAAAACAAACAGCCCCATTAAACAGTGGGCAAAACATATGAATAAACACTTATATCTTATGAATAAACATAAGATATACGGGTAGCCAACAGACACTTGACAAAGTGCTCAGCCTTACTCATCATCAGAGAAATGCAAATCAAAACCACATTGAGATACCACCTAACCTCAGTAAGAATGGCCATTATTAATAAAACAAACAACAACAGATGCAGGCAAGGCTGCAGAGAAAAAGGAATGCCTCTACACTGCTAGTGGGAATGCAAACCAGTGCAGCCTCTTTGGAAGACGGTGTGGTGGTATCTGAAAGAACCTGAAATTGACCTTCCATATGACCCAGCAGTTCCCCTATTGGGAATATACCCAGAGGAACTGAAATCATTCTATGAAAAAGATACCTGCACACATATGTTTGTTGCAACTCTATTCACAATAGCAAAAACATGGAACCAATCATGTTGCCCATCGAAGCTGGACTGTATAAAAAAAAGTAGCACCTATACACAATGGAATATTATGCAGCTATAAAGAAGGACAAACATATGAACTTTACAGCAATTTGGATGGATTTAGAGTTGATCATACTCAGTTATCTACAAGGAACACTTGTAGAAACAAAGAACAGAGTACCATATGTTCTCACTCATAAGCAGACTTTGAACAATCATAATACTATAAGAAAGCATTTGGCAGTAATGGGAAACTGACAGGGGAAGGAGGTGGGATTGGCAGTTGACAGAAACTGCTAGGGGAGGGAGGAGCATACCTCATCAACAAGGGTACCTACATAATCAATGTTTGTTTACCTAACCCTGAATTGTACCCCACATCTTTATAATAAAATAAATAAGTAAAAAAGAATATAACTAGAGTTATAAAAACGTTTTACATGCCAAAAAAAAAAAAAATCCCTGAGCCAACAGTATTTACTAATTTTTTCATCCCTTTCAAAGAGCTTTAGGTAAGTTTTGTGAACTATATTTTCTTCTATCCCACTTCACAAGCCTTCAAAATAACAAGTAATATTCATCTACAGCATTCGTTCTTAGCACATTTTGGTTCACAAGACCCCCAATGAGACTCTGATGAAAGCCAAGGGACTCTCTTACCAATAAAATGCACATGTGTAGTAAATAATACATATAGTTTATTGGGATGATAGACCCCAGATACCTATATATGAGCCTCAGTTTGAGAGTATTTGCCCTAGAATAAGCTGTTCTCTGGTTTTATTGAGACTTAATGACTTAATTCAAGGGCCAGCACAATTTTTCTGTAGAGGGTAAGAGAGTACATATTTTCGGTTTTGGGACCAATTGTTATCAAAATTACTCAGCTCTGGATGGGTACCTCATGCTTGTAATCCCAGCACTTTGCGCAGCTGAGGCAGCAGGATTGCCTAAGTCCAGTGGTTCAAGACAAGCCTAAGCAACATGACAAGACTTCGTCTCTACAAAAAAATTAAAAAAAAAAAAAACAACTTAGCTGGCTATGGTGGCGTGCACCTGTAGTCCCAGCTAACCCAAAAGGTTGAGGTGGGAGGATCACCAGAGCCCAGGAGGTTAAGGCTGCAATGAGCTGTGATTGAAACTGCAGTCTGGGCAACAGAGTGAGTCCCCAACTCAAAAAAAAAAATTACTCAACTCTGTACTTGTAGTACAAAAGCAGCTATAGAAAATACACAAACAAATAAGCATGTCTTTGTTCCAATAAAACTTTATTTGCAAAAATAGGCTACGGGCTAGCTTTGGCGCTTAGGCTATAGTATGGCTACCTGTCAATTAATTCTTTCAAGAGAATTGGCTGTTAATAGTCATGAACTGGGAAATTCTTGAATATACAAACACACACATACACAGACAGACATATACTATCAAGACCATGCAAATTCATTTTAAAAGAGCAGCAGCTGCTGTATCTCCTTCCTCTGGAATTTCTAGGATGGGACAAAAAAAAAAAAACCAAAAAAAACCCAACGACGATCCTCCCCTCCTATTGTATCTGATAACAATCTTTTAATTTACATCTGATGGCAACTGGCAATATCCTTTCAACTGCTTTGGCATATCATCAGATATATCCATAAATGCTTCTTACCAGTGACATCTATTTATAGTACATTTTAATATATGACTGGGAGATAGGAAAACACCAGAATTGGATATAAATTACTCTGGACCTACATTCTACCATGTCTTTTTAAGGACAACATGCCTTTTTAAGAAACCCGCTCGAGGCTTCATTCTCTTGTGTATTTTCTATTATATGTTTCGAAAATTTGGTCTTGAAAAGCACTCTTGATGATATTCACAGTAAAAGTTCCAAGAACTACAGCAATGTGAGTATAAATTCTATACAGTAAATGTCTGTACATTTAAACGTTACTGAAAGAAAAAACTTGCAAGCACCGTGCTGATAGCTTCTAGCGAGTCTACATGAAGAATAAACACTGTCAAGACTAACCTGATCTATTAGGATAAAAGTCCAAGGTAGATCAAGAAAAAGGAGATAGTTCTAATTTATCTTGGCTTCAGGAAGGTCAGGTGATTCAGTTGTAGGAGGCAATAAATTTAGAAAATATGATTCAGACAGCATAACTATTGGATGAGAACACAAATTGCTAGAGGGTCAAAAATAATACAAGGTATTTTTCAAAGTCATTTAGGAGCCTAGATTTTTTAAAAAAAAAGTTTTTATCACTAGACTGGATAAGGAAATAAAAAACTCAAGTCAGACAATATCTTTAAAAAGTGTACCTCAGAAAAGTGACTAAAGAAGAAAAGGAAAATCTGAATATACCAATAATCACTGAGGAAATTTAATAAGTAGCTTAAAATCTAAGTTTTATTTTCCTATCCCAAAATATACTGGATGGCTTTACAGGCCAGTGAACTAAGCATTTGAAAAATATAATCCCTATTTTATAAGAACAGTTCCAGAGAATACAAAAAGTGTTTTACAGGTCAGTTAACGGTGCTAGAATAACTTTGATCCTGATTCTCAAACAGATCATGATAACATCAGAAAGTTCAATCACACTTATTGACAAAGATGAAAAATTAAAAATAAAATATTAATACCCGGGAAAAAAATCTTATCTTGAGCAATTTAGGTTTTTCTCAGGAATACAAGGACAGTTGAACAATAGAAAATATACTATTAAAATCAGCCTCATTAAAAGACCAAAAGGAGATAAAGCAGATGATAACTTTAATGAATGTAGAAAAATTGTTTGCTAAAACTGGCAGTCTATTCATGTTAAAATAGGAATTGAAGGGAACTACTTTATTCATACAAAACCCTGTTCAGGAATAAGAAGACTGAATGTTGTTAAGATGTCAGTTCTTCCCCAATGAATCTCTAAATTCAGTGCAGCTCCAATAATATTGCCTAAAGCCTTTTTTTTTCTTGGAACATGGCAAGCAGATCTTAATTTTAGATGGACAAGCAAAAGGACAAGAATAGCCAAGACTATTCTGAGGGAGAAGAACAAGGCAGGGCTTCTCTCTGCCAAACAACAAGACTTGCAGAGCTTTAGGTAATTAAGAGAATAATTGAACCTAATTATTCTCTTCAGATCACTTACAAGTTCTGTAGTGCATCCAAGATTTATAGTCAAGGAGAAAGTGGAAATTGAGCTAGGTTTGGAAGAGAGCCTTATAAATATTGAAAGACTTAGGAAATAAGACTCAAAAAGTAAACTTACTACCATTCAGTCTGATAATAATTCTAATACTACTATACAAACAATAATTTTAAAAAACACAGTAAAAGCTGTCATATATTTTGCAGTATACTTTTGAAGTATATTACAATGCAAAGCAAGGAAAGTTAGTTTCATGGTTGTTGTCCCTTTCCATTGGCAAAAGGATTTTAGATACATTTTAAAAGTAGCACGAGGAGTTTGTCTAAAATTCTTTGAGGTGAGCTATGGAAAATACACTAAAAATTTACTGAAAGAGAAGGTAAAATCGTTTGCTGTGGCTACCTTTAAAGCTCAGATTGACCTTAATCTGTCAGAAATTTAATTTAAGAAAGGCACTGAGGCTAGGCGCAGTGGCTTAAGCCTATAATCCCAGCACTTTGGGAGGCTGAGGCAAGAGGATTGCCTGAGCCTGTGGGTTTGAGACCAGCCTGGGCAACATGGTGAGACTTCGTCTCTACAATAAATCAAAAAATTAGCCGGGCGTGGTAGTGTGCACCTGTAGTTCTGGCTGCTTGGAAGGCTGAGGTGGAAGGATCGCCTGAGCCCAGTAGGTGAAGGCTGCGGTGGCCGGGAGCACACCACTGCACTACAGCCTGGGTGACAGAGTGAGACTCCAACTCAAAAAATAAACAAATAAATAAATAAAACTAAAGACACTGAAATCCATAATTTGGCTACATAAATGATTTCCAGTTGTGCAATTCTAGAAATAATCCGAAGATGTTCTCTTATGTTAAAACTGGGCCAGGGGTAGGAAGTTGGGGGGTTAGGGGGTGTGGGTAGGGATTGGCTTTAGTAATTTATGTGCATTGTTTCCACTGTCCTCATCCCCTCATTTCATTCCCCCAAATACAGACAGATATTTTCCCAAAGGAACTGGCTGCTATTAATTCAGTAACATGCTGTCAAGTAGTCGGTTAAAAGTCTGTTAAAAGTCAGTAACCAGTGACATCACTCTGCATTGTGGCAGTGCTTAACTCAAAATATAGTAAGAGAAGAGTAGTTGCAATATATCCAGGAATACATTTATACATTTTTAGTCTCATGAAACTCAAAGTAAATTGTGGGATGATTTATGAGGGATCCTCTATTAAAAATAAGCAGATTTGAATCAAATAAATAGCTAAGTTGATCATTTATGAATTTGTAGTGAAGTAAATTTATGTATAAAACTCACTTTATTACTGTTATATATATAACCAACTCCTTGTTGGGTATGTATATAAATGATGATTCTAACTATCTGTGGTAAATTTTAGCCTTACACTGGTTTCCTTGTCTACCTAGGAAGTTCTAGCTTACTTTTCCTAATTACTGAAAACTTCTTAAGGGATAAAGTTGTTCTCAATAAATTATGTGCTGCACTCCAAAATTATACTGAGTTATCAATTATTCTCAGATAATTGAGCTAGCTGTTCTATGCAAAGGAGAAAACATCTGGCAGGAAAATCAGTCTGTATGCTTTTCATATGCTCCCCAAGTGAAACACAGGCAGATGGTGAGAGATGATCTGTGACTGAGCCCAGTTATCAGACATGTGAGGAGCAAACCTCACTTTTTTCATTAAACATACTCTAGTGACAGAGAAATGGCATCCCCCTACAGATTGCACATTTCATTGCTTTGTTTCTTTGATAGTCATTCAGTATCACTCATTCAACAGATATTAAGCACCTAGTTTGAGTCATGTTTATACTTGACCAAGTTTACAAAGGTAAATGTTAAATTAACATTTGTTGAGAGTTTTCTGTCTTCTCTTTAGCATAAGCTCAATCCCTTTGCTTTTTCCTTCATGGACAGGGAACATAATCGACCAGTCTCCTCTTCATAAAAACTATTCAGGTGTCATAAAGCAGTAACTGTCACTCCTTAGTTTTCTTTAGCCAAGACTTGGATTTGCCAAGTCTATTTTAAGGATATTACACAAAATAAAAACAATACAAACCAAAGTAATATAATGTCCCACATAAAAGGTGAGAAATCACACTACTCATTCTATGTTTATTGAGTTCCTACTATGTACCTACCACTGGGTAAAGTACTGAGAGTATAGTGGTAGATAAAACAAACTGCTTGGGGCTTAAATTCTAGTGAGGAAGACATAATAAACATATACCCAAATGTATTGTGGGGAAATAGAATAACTGGAAGAGGTCACTTTATTTGGACAGAAAGACTTCTTCTGGTATGTGTCAGCAACTAACATAATACCTGACTCACACTATGGAAAATTTCAGGACTTTTAGATGAATCATCCAGTAAGTTTACTCTTCTGTTGCTGTTACATTTTGTTTCCTTGCTTGATTATATACTGCAGAGGGTGCCCCCCCCAAAAGAACATATATGCTAAGAATATATACCAAGAACAGAAAACAAGTGAAGAAATTCCCAAGTGTACTTAGTACATGATAAAGACATCTCAAATCCATGGGAAAAAATTGGATTTTTACAATGGATTCATACACATTTTAGGAAAATAAAATGGATTTATACACATTTCAAGAAAATAAAAAACTATTAAAATAGTAATACTTATATATACCAAAACCAAAAGATGAATACAAGTCATGTTTGGCTTCTGCAATTACAAGATGTGTTTAAAGTGGTTACCATCAGCATCCAGACACTTTTGGTTACGGCAAACTAAAAGTAATACATAGATAATATCGCTTAAATTGTGTATGCATTTTTTTCGGCAACCAGTATTTTTATTCGGGTTAGATAAACTAGGCTTAAAAGCAAACAAATTTAAAACAAAACAAAAAAACCCCCAACTTTTCTATAGTGCTATGAAAAAGGAGTCTTGCAAAAGCAAATAATTATTCTTTTAGTGTAAATATTAGAAAAATATTTTAATATTTGACTGATGTTCTAGTACAGAACAATGAATCCCTTAACAGTTTTTGTTTCCTTTAGGTTAGTGATATTTAATTTTATTTTGGGTTATGGATCCTTTTGAGAATCTAATTAAAACTAGGTCTGTTTCTCCAGGAAAATGCATGTACCCATATATTTAAGAAACTGGGAACAATTTCAGGGGGTTTCATACATTTTTCTGTATCTCAGGTCAAGAACTCTTTACAGAATTGCTACCAGATGTCAACATTTAAAATAATTTAATATCAAGCTGCAATAATTTAGTGAGTGTGGTTTTGAATACACAAGCAGAGAATACAAGTGTACTTAGTACATGATAAAGGCATCTCAAATCCATGGGAAAAAGTTGGATTTTTACAATGGTATTATGAAAAGTAAGTAGTAACATCAAAAGGCACATTAGATTTTGACCTCAAACTACCCAGCATAAGAAACTCTTGCTGGGTTAAAGATTTAAATGTAAAAACTTAAACTATTAAAAATATTAGAATATAAAAATATGGATTTTTTTTATCAGTGGATGGACAAAATCGAAGAAATCATAATGACATGGATTTTAAATTTTATAATAGCAAAACAAAAACAAAACCTTCCTCCTCAAAGGCCAACTTTAAAATAATTTCATGTAATCAACAAAAATCTTTAATCCATAAGTAAACATTTACATAAACAAAATTTACATAAAAGTACCAGGTGAGCAAGAGACACAAACCCAACACATGATCTCAAAGTTCAATAAAGGTTTTGATTAAATTGGTGATTGAATAGGCAACTCATAGAATATAAATGGCTAATAAACATATGAAAAAGTATGAATAATGACAAAAATGAAAATCGAAACAAGATGGCATTCTTTTGTCCATTAAATTAGTCAGGTTAAAAAAAATCTGACATTGCCTGTATTAAGGGTGTAGGGAAATAGATACTTATATTACTAGTTGGAATGTGAACTTGTACCTTCTTAAGGGGATATTCGGCCTTATAAACGAAGCACTTTAATATTTGATGCCGAATTTGCAGTTTTGAAACTCCATTTAATGTTTCTCCAGCCTTCTATAATTTAAAAAAATCCTCTTTTCAGTGTTTTTCTGGAAAATTCCTTTCCAAATTTTAGTATGAAAATCCACAGGGCAATACAGTAGTCTTCCTTTTCCCGTGGTTTCACTTTCCATTGTTTCAGTTACCTGTGGTCTGAAAATATTAAGTGGAACTTTCCAGAAATAAATAATTCATGTTCTAAATAGCTTGCTATTTTGAGTGATGAAATCTTGTACCCTCCCACTCCATCTTGCCCAGGACATGTCCCCTTTGTCCAGCATGTCTATGCTGTATACACTACCTGTGTCATTGCATAGCTGTCTTGGTTATCAGATTGAAAGACATTGTATATATAGGGTTCAGTACTGTCTACAGTTTCAGGCATTTACTGGTGGTCTTGGAATTTATCTCCTGCGAGTAGGGTGGGGACAACTGTACCAAGAAACACTTGTGGCAGATGCCCTCCTCTTTGATGGATTCAAGGGAAAGTCCTACACCAAGTCAATAGCATTCAAGATCGATACTTCTAAACTGGAATATGAGATGGTCTTTTATTTCTTTTACTCCTTCCTTTCTTTCCTCTCATCCCCTCCTTCAACTGCATTACTGGTGGTACAGTATACCTATTATTGTATAAAGCTACAAATGACC
This sequence comes from Carlito syrichta, assembly GCF_000164805.1. NCBI lineage: Eukaryota > Metazoa > Chordata > Mammalia > Primates > Tarsiidae > Carlito > Carlito syrichta. The sequence continues at coordinate 83,502 of NW_007246113.1, read as the reverse complement.
ACCCTATTAATCTCAGGAAAGGCTATATAATTCACTTTAGCCAACAAAGTAAGGAAAGTGATATATGTCACATCCGAGCTCTTTAATAACTAGCTGGTAGTTGGCCATGCTAGTTTTCCCTTGCCAGAAGACCAGCTATGTTCCTGACAGAGGCTGCTAGGTCAGGCTAAGTCATGGTATGAAGATAATGTGGAGTAGTCATAGCAACTTGGATAGATATGTAGTGTGAGTGAAAAATAAATCTTCCTAGCACTGAGATTTTGCTATCATAGTTTATCCCAACCAATCCTGATAGTATTGCTAAAGAGCCTGAATTTGATTTCTAATTTGACTGAAATTTCTCTCTCTAAATAAGATAAAATAGTTCAGCAATTTATAATTATACCCCTTTTTCTCTGAGTCAGGCACAAAAGTCAATGAAAGATGTGCTCTGGTTTCTAATATAACCTTGGGGAAACAGATCTGTGAGTGGTAGCTTTGCTTTTCACTGTCAATGGTGGGGGTGAGACCAGGTCACTTGCTGGAGTTTTTGTCATTGCAACAATCTTTCTGCTGCCTGTTTCCAACCCCTTTTATTTGTCATGGCTTGGAAGGAGCCTTGGCAAGGATTTATACAGAAGAATCATGGTTCAATAAAAATCACAACACCTGTACTCCTTATGAGCCACTGCCATCATAGCTGGAGAGTGCCATGCTGAAAACGAGGGTGAGAGAGCAGCAGGGTCCCTTTTTTGTTATTGTTGTTCTCCATACTCATTGTACAGGGTTTTTGTAGAAGAGGATGAGGGGATGTGGTGAGTCATCTGAGGAGGACTGAGAAGACTGCTCTGGAAGATGGACATTTTATAACAGGTACCTAACTCTAGGGAGGTTAGGAAAGGCTTCCCTCAGGAGGACAAGTATCAGAGCAGAAAGATGAATGACATTAAGCACAAGGGAGGAGTTAAAAGAGGCTATTCTAAGTAGTGGGAAAAGCACACAAAAAGCTCAGGGTCATATAATCAAAACCATTAAATAATAAAAAAGAAAATAATTACAAAATATTGCTGCGAGAAAGTTAAACCGAAATATGAGGGCATTATCCTTTGAGGATTCTCCTGCCAGGTTGAGTGTTCCACAGGCTTCCCCTGCTACCTAGGTGTTCTAGGAACCCATCGGGTTTCTATCTGAAGTTTTGAGAAGGTTGCATCATGATTTGCTGAAGAAACGTCCTGTTGTAGCAACAGGTGGCTGGTTCTTCCACCAAAGCAAACACACAGCGCTGAGTGTTCAGAAGTTTTTGACCAAAAACGGCATAACCCCTGTCCCCCACCATCCCTATTCACCTTGCCCCAGCAAATTCTTTTTTGTTTCCCCAGATGAAAAAGTCCTCAAAGGGAAACATTTTGCCCATGTGCAAAATGTGACACAAAAAAATAGCAGAAGCACGAAAAGGCATCGAAACCGACAAGTTCAAAAACCGTTTTGAGCCGTGGAAAAAGCATTTTGGTAAGTGTATTGCATCAAATGGAGAGTACTTTGAAGGTGACTGAAGTTTAAACATGTACGAATAAATATACAATGTTTTACCAATAAATTATGGGTTTTTTTGGGTCCTCCCTCATACATGAAAATATGTATTCATGGATTATAAGATTTAGTTTGTTAAGATATTCATTTTCCTCAAATTGATCTAAAGAGACCAGGCAACACCAAAAGCCAAGCAGGCTTTTTGATAAAATGTTTAAAAAAAATTAATAAGCTAATTTTAGGATTTACATGGGAATTCAATGGATCCAGAATGAATAAAAGCAATCTAGAGGATGAAAAATGAAATTGGAAGGCAAACCGCCTGATTTCCAGACTTACTATAAAGTGATGACAATCTAGACTAATAGATTAATAGTAAAGACTAAGAAAATTCAGAAATAGACCCATACATTTACATTAATTGATTTTCAACTGATGCCACAAGTGAGTGCAAAGGAGGAAAGGATTTTTTTTAAAAAATGGTGTTGCAACACCTATATATTCCTCAAAATTTATGTTCTCCATATGTGAATAATTATATCAGTGTAATTAGCTAGGACCCTAAAGTTTCTCCCAAAAACCATATAATGTTTATAACACTGGAGTTGGTAAAGATATATTAGAAGACATAGAAAATATTAATGATAAAGGAAAAAGGATAAATTAAGCTTCATCAAAATTAAAACATTCATTATGCAAATGAGTAGGCAAGCCACAGACTGGCAAAAATATTCTGAACATGTTTATCTAACAATATCTGATGGAAATATTCTATAAGTTCAGTGGTGATTGCATGGGTATATACAGTTGTCAAAACTTCTCAAATGAAATACTTAAAAATCTGTTATTTTGCTTTATGTAAAGTAAACCTCAATTAAAAAAAGAAAGCCCAGAATAAAAGAGCATGTTCTTATCTATGGGCAAAAGTGACTAAAATATTGAAGCCTAGATGTTAATACTGTTAAAAAATTTTATTCCAGAAAATGCCCTGTAAATTATTTCTGTATTTTAATCCACAGTGATAACCAAGAGAACTGCTTTCTCCTTAGAAGTGTGTCACACAGGGGTCAAAAACATCAAAATCAATGAAATAAATCTTAATTGAATAACTTATGACAAGTTAAGTATTTGCAGCATGAGAGAAAAGATGTGCCACCTGTCTTTAAAAATGTTGCCTGGCAGAAAAAGGAGAATTTAGGTAGAGAGAACTATTAATACTCAAATACGCTTCCATACTCTGTGCTCCTCACACCCCCAATTTATACTCAGGAAGCCTTACCCCCAAAATACATAAATAAAAAATATGATTGACATCTGAATAACAAATCCTGTGACCATACATTATAGTATAACATAATTAACTTAATTCTTTAATCCTTGTCTTTCTAGATGATTTACTTTCATACAGACTTGTCTCTTGTAACTCATCTTTGAATCGTCAAAGATTCAAAGACCAAGAGTTCAAAGATTCAAAGACCAAATCTAGACCAAGAGTCTTGAAAACAATAGATTCTCAACATTAATTATAAACTTGAATTTATTAACCCATATATTTACTGTTAGTTAGAATTTATGTTCAATTCCATGTTCCCCGAATGGGAAATTTATTGCAGTTATTTTTTATCATTTTTTCACATAAAATGTTTGAATCAGGAATGAGCTCATTTGGTAATTTATAGAAAATATATATAAAAGGAGTATACTAAATGGCATACAAGTTCAACTAACTCCAGCATAAAAATAACTATACTGTAATCACTTGACTAGATTTTAGAAAGTTTTAGAAAAAGTACAACTATTAAAAATATAAAAAACAAAAAACCCCATTGAGTCTAGTTTCAGTCTCCACGTGAATATCTAACTGATTAAAAAAGAAAGGCTGAAGTACACTGTTGTACTTGTGAACTGAGAAGGACATTGTTATTCCAGTGATGGAAGCACCACTGGTACCATTCTTTCAGCAGCTAAGACTTCAGGGAATTCTTAGTATGAAAACCAGCAGTCCCTTAATCACACATTGTAGGAGCATTTATGATGCTTTGCAGGGAGGCTTTCTTCTGAAATTTTCTTGTTGCTTTCCGTCCTGAGCACAATAGGTTCAAGATGGCTAATGCTGTTTCCTAGTTATGCCAAGAACCTCCTGAATGTCACTGGGCTTTCAATGTGAAGATGGATGACAAAACATCAAAGCGAATATCTTTTTCTAAATGGGGACTCCCACGATCATGTTATTTTTGGGAGAGCAGCTCTCAGGCTCCATGGATATCACTTGAACTGAGTAGCCACATTCTTCTGCAGCTCTTGCTCGATCCAGATCCACTAGGCACATGCACTGTTTTCCTGAAAAACAGTCAAATGATATCATGAGACACCTTTTCGCCAGCAGTATAATTTCGGTTTGTTTAAGGAAATCTAAAAAATGACAAAATCCATAAGTACTACAGAGGATGCTGTTTACTCCCATCTCGTTTAGTCTCTTTACATTCAATTCTTGATTAATGTGGATGGAGAGAAGATAGTTATAAATACATGACACTTTACAGATTTGCTTGTGCTAATAATTTAAAGAATGTTAACCTTTTCAAATGTATTTATATACAAATCTCAAATTAGAAATCCAGATTCTACTTTCTACTTTGGTTTAAAATCCTCCACTTTCCCTATAAAACTACATTATCTGTAAAATTGTGAAGAAAAAAATTCTGTCTTTAAGAATTTTTTTTTTTGAGTTGGAGTCTCACTCTGTTGCCCAGACTGGAGTGCAGTGGCCGCTTCCGGCCACCGCAGCCTCTACCTGCTGGGCTCCAGTGATCCTTCCGCCTCAGCCTTCCAAGTAGCCGGAATTACAGGCATGCGCTACCACGCCCGGCTAATTTTTTGATTTATTGTAGAGAGAGGTCTCGCTGCCCAGGTGGGTCTCGAACCCGCGGGCTCAGGAAATCCACTCACCTCAGCCTCCCAACGGCGCAGGATTACAGGCTGAGCCACCGAGCCCGGCAAGAATTTTTTTAAGAATAAAATTCTGTCTTTAAGAATATCTAAAGTATTATGCTGACAAAGGACCATCTAAAAGACCTTTTTCCATTTGAAGATTTTTAGGACAATGAAGAAATGGGAAATATTTCAGAAAATTCTCGATTGTGGGCTGATTACTTCAGGTGAATATGTAATGTTGAATGTAATTTCCAGAGCTCCTGCACCCTTATAAAACAGTAGTATTCTATTTGCAATCTTTGGAAGACAAAAGAGGAAACCTGACTGACAAACAAAACAGCTAATTTGTTTTCCTTTGGCAAACACAAACTTCAAAAGTAGCTTGGGAAAAAACGATTTGGGGCCGAATATATTCAAAGCCATGGTTTACTTTTACACTTCCAATTGCTCTAAATTCAATATATAAGACTTTTCATCCTCTTGGAAACAGGTTATTTACTATGCAGAACTTCATTCATTCAATTTTTCCTTAAAAATTATAATAATGCCTAAACATGATTTTTCAACAATTTACCTGAATGACAATGGAAACTGCTAAATGAATACAACTTCAGAAATGAAGACAGTTGGGCTCGGTGGCCCAGTCTGTAATCCTGCGACTTTGGGAGGCTGAAGTGAGTGGACTGCCTGAGCCCGCGGGTTCGAGACCCGCCTGGGCAACTTGGCGAGACCTCATCTCTACAATAAATCAAAAATCAGCTGGGCGTGGTAGCGTGCGCCTATAGTTCCAGCTACTTGGAAGGCTGAGGCGGAAGGATCGCCGGAGCCCAGCAGGTCGAGGCTGTGGTGGCCGGGAGCGGCCACTGCACTCCAGTCTGGGCAACAGAGTGAGACTCCAAATCAAAAAAAAAAAAAAAAAAAGAAATGAAGACAGGTATAACTAAAATAGAAAAGTTTCTCTGTGAAAGATAGAATCCTCATAGAAATAAACAGTGGAAGATGAAATCAGTAGGTAAGAACTGGCAATGAGACTCATATTTAAAATATTTATTTTGTATATTTTCCCTAAAAGGACCAATGCCATAAAGAACTGTGTTAGAATGATATAAAATGAGATGTCTAGAATTCTACTTAGGCAAAATCATCCCCTCTTTAACAACAAACAGCCTCATGGCTGACATTTTTTTCCCCTTAAAATACTGTCCTTCTTTTAAGACGTTTATGTTTCTCCCATCTACTTTTCAGTTTAAAACGAAAAATTCTGTCAGAATGGGATGCTCTGCATTCCTTTAGTACCCACCCTGGGTTTATATTACAGTTCATTTACCCTTGGCTTTGATCCCAGTCCAGTTAATTTTTCTTTTTCCATTATGTAGAAGAATTTCATGTTTTCACATGTTGAAGCATCTTTACAACTGAAATTCAGTTGATAGTCTACTTTTGTGAGCCTGGTGAATTTCCTAAAAACACGCACAGAACATAGGAATAGTCTGTGTAAAGCAAAATGTAGAAATCTGATTGAGTCTATAGCTTTGTTTGAACGTGATTTTCCCCATTCCTGCCAGCAATCTCACCAAATCTTTCTCCTCTTCAACTCTGGCAACTTTCCTTCCAGCTGCATCCCCTCTGTTTGATACTTAAAACTCACATCTGCCATGTACATATCTATCCACCATACTACTTATGTCTTCATTGGGTTGCTATTTGAATTTGCCCTCCAAAAATTGTGTGTTAGAAACTTAATCCCCAATGCAACAGTGTTGGGAGGTGGGATCTAATGAGGAGTGATTAGCCTGGAGGGTGAAGTGAATGGATTAATGTCATTATCATGGCAGTGCATTCATTATCAAGACTGTGGCTTTCTTATAAAGGGGCAAATTCAGCCTCTTCTTGCTCTCCTTCTCACCATTTTGCCATGATGCTTCAAGAAGGCCCTCACCAGATGCTAGTCCCTTGATATTGGCCTTCCTAGCCTCTAGAAACATTAGCCAAATAAATTTCTGTTCATTATAAATTATCTAGTCTGTGGTATACTGTTATAACAGTACAAAACAGACTAAAATATGGGTCTAGTGAATGGAGTTCTATCACGGGAAAAGGAGGAACAAGAAGGAAAGAGACTGAAAGAGAAAGAGGTTGTAGGCAGGAGAGAACGAGCTCCTTCTGTGTTTGTGCCCCAGAGTGTGAGAAAGGAAATTACTTGTTCCCTCCGTCTCGGGTCTCACATGTCTCTCCAGTGTGAGCATCTTGCCATGCTGACTTTGATTTTAGTTTAAAGATAACGATTTATCATATATGTGGTCTCTAAATGCAAGCTCATTTCTCTGGTACTCAGCACCAGAAACAACAATCCGGTTTCCAGTATACTATGGAGGAAATGGGTTATGCTAGAATTTTGGAGAGAAAGTATGATGTCCAATGTGGAACTTTTCTTTAATATTAGATTTGACTCTACTTATTTATCCTAAACCATGATTTTAAAATCGAAACTTCCATTGGTGTGACTCCAGGCTCCCAGTGTGCTGGAAAGCATTATTACAAAAATGGACAAAAGCGTCACATCTGAAATCATCTAATTTGGGGTCACAGTGTGACTCAATCATCTACCAGATGAAGGCAAGTTTTTGTCTCAGTTTCTCATATCATTAAAATGTAAATAATAGCACCTACTCCATAAGTATTTCTGTAAGAACTTACTGAGATAATAGGTGAGGACATTAGCTCATGCCTACATGTGTAATAATTGTTAGCTGCTATTCTTCTTCCAAACGTGATTTATTTTTCTAAAGTGAAGTCTTCAATAAATCAATTACTTAATAAAACTTGAAATGCTTCTATGGGTCTTCTGATTTAGGTAATGCTTAATATTGCAAATGTCAAATAAATTGGTCTACGATGAATATACTAGTATACTTTTTTTTTCCGAGAAAGGAAGCCTTATCACCCTTGTTAATATATTTCATAATGTATCAATTGTGGCATCATAGTTGATGTTTCCATACATATTATTTTATTTTGTGGCTTTTGATAGATTTTGCAGTTTGTTTATAACAGCAAATAAGAGATTTAACATAATAATTCTACTCAATGTACAAACACTGAAAATGTACTTAAAAGTATTAATGTTAACCAAAATTAGGTAAAATGTTATTATAGTTACAAAGCCCTTTTCAATATGGGTTACATTTTCTGGAAAGAATAAACTAGTTTCTTGTTGATAAACTCTTTCCATATAGACTCAGTCCATTAATTCCCAGGCATATTGCACATAATCTACTCAGCAGCTGCTCTGGGAAAACACGTACCTATGAGCCTTCGTTGGGGTGGAAGCTGAACAGCTGTCTGATCTGCAAATCTGCACAGAATCATGTGTTCCTAAAAGAAAAAGCAATAGAACGTGGGTTTATTTTTATCTTCTGCTTTAAATTTGTAAAGACAGAAAAAACTACCTCATTTTTCTGGAGTTCAACATTTTTAATTAAATTAAGTGCTGCACAAATGGTACTTCTGAAATAAGTAAGCTTTCAGAAAATGGTACTCAATAATTTCCCTTCAAGTACAGTGTTCTTCAGATGTAGTTCTTAAGAGCAGATGCACAGAAAATCCTCAGGGCCATTTTGCCCAGTTGCAAAATGAAATATTAAAACATGGTTATATTTTGCTATTATAGTGTATTAAATTAAAAGGTCAAAATTCATTTATATTTTTCCTTGATAAAATATATTTAAATCTCTGCGATGTGACTCCAAGAAGACATGCTAAGTGGCTTTTCACGTAAACCATTTACCAGAGGAAAAGCAAGCAGTGCACATCACTATGTGGCTTCTGTAGTTCTCTGTGATACCCAGCGGGGTTCTGGCTAGTCCTTGACTTTTCCTGACTCTTCCTGTCACTCAGAAAGTGGAATTAACTGAACTAAGAATCCCTTTAGAGGAGAGAAGTCAGGATCTTGTATTCTTCTCATTCTAAAAGGCTATAGGAGGTGCATCCCTTTCTGCTTTAAGATAAACTGTAAAGAGGACCTGAGGAAATGGGAGGGGGTTATTACTTCTGCTTAACAATTTTAGGAAAGATTGCATTAACAATAAAAAACAAAAGAGGGCTTTACAGACAGAGTTGATGATTTTGCACAGCGCTCTTAGATCTGCATGTAACCAAAGGTGAATGATTAGGAAGAAATGAAATGAATGCAATGCTCCAGTGACAACTGTTCACTTAGAACAGCTGCACTTCCCAAGCGTGTGCATGATCTCACCTGTCAGCTTGGCACACAGGTTAAACTCACATGCATCATGTGTTCCCTTAGCATTTTGTTCATTAAATTTGAAGGTCTCGTTTTTTAATAAGTGAAATGATTGTGACAATGTTACTTTTCAAAAAAGAAATATCTTTGTCTCAACTTTTATGCATTTTTAAGAAAACATTTTAGTGCTCATTATAAAATTTAATGGCAGTGGGTGGGAAACTAACAAAACTGTTCAAATAAGTAACTTTTATTAAGTTTCCACGAACAGCCTAGCATGAACAAAGGGACAGAAGAAGAATTTAGAATTATATGATTTAAAGGAAAGGCAAGAAAAAGTATGGCCTCATGATGTTTATAAATTAAGATTCATTTTTTATAAAGGTAATGTCAAGGAAATCACCACCTCAGATAAGGTTTAATTCTCTTGAACTTATAAGTCTCATGATATTTTACTGGAATTATTTGTGTATGTTCTCTTTAGTTAAAGTTAGGTTCAGAAAAGGTAAGGCACATAGTAGGTACTCAGTAAAGGCTGCTGGCTAAATTGAACTATGGAGAAAAAGACTTCCAAAGTGACCCTCAAGATATGTGGGCACTTTGTCCTGTGATCTTCAAAAGGCCAAGCAGCTTTTGGAGTGTGCTGGAGAAAGAAGAGATAAGTATTACAAGCTAAGGTCATGGGGAGCCTCTGTTCTCTGGAAGAGTCTGTACACCTCATCTCCACTAGAAATTTTACATTCTTTTCCAGCTAGTGAGACTGTGGGCGCCCTATCCTCTCATCATCCTTTTCCCCCCAAAAGCCCTCTCTTTGGTTTACTTAGCATCACTCAAGGAGGAATTAAAATCTACTTTTTGTTTTCTCAATTCATTTTCTATGTTATTGACATGACTTCACAGAGAAAGTTGAGGTGTTTTGAATCTTATGCAAATAAAGTTTTTGAGGTCTTAATGTTTCCCCTCAAAATCATATAGTTTAAAAATTTAATTTAGTAGGCAAAGACTGGTGATATTCTGGTTCTGGATGAAATCATGAACACTGAAGGACCTTTTCTTCATTTCTGTGGACGAAGGTATGGGTAGCAGGCAGGCTGGGAGGCAGAGGTGGAAGTGGGTGTTTAAGGGGAATTGAGAAGAGGTAAAGGAGATATAGCTGCTGAGGTGGTAGGCATAAACATTTGTAGGTCACTGTACCTCACTCATTCACTGTTTTTTTTTGTTTTGTTTTTTTGAGTTGGAGTCTCACTCTGTCGCCCCAGACTGGAGTGCAGTGGCCGCTCCCGGCCACCGCAGCCTCTACCTGCTGGGCTCCGGTGATCCTTCCGCTTCAGCCTTCCGAGTAGCCGAAATTACAGGCATGCGCTACCACGCCCGGTTGACTTTTTGATTTATTGTAGAGATGAGGTCTTGCTGCCCAGGCGGGTCTCGAACCCGTGGGCTCAGGCAATCCACTCACCTCAGCCTCCTAAAGGCACAGGATTACAGGCTGAGCCACCGAGCCCGGCTCATTCACTGTTTGATAGAGAAGGTAAAAGTCTTAAAATGTAGAGGCTGGTATGCAAAATGAGACTACAGGTTTTTAGCGAGTCTATGCAAAAAGTAGAATTAACTAAACTAAGAACTCAAACTAATTTATCAACTTTAAGTGAATTTATCTGTTTTTCTCAAATAATATCATTTCTTAGATTGTGTTATATCATGCTAGTGACCAATTAATTGGTTAGTGGTGATTTTCAGAAAGCTGGAAATTGCTTTGCTCAGATTGTTGATTCAAAACTATATAATATTTTGATTCCTTTTGGAAAACAATACTCCATGGGTCTCTTGCGTTTCTTCACATCTTACAAGCACAGGCACTATGTGTCTTTGTTTCAAACTAGGCATTGGCAAACTATGGCCCATAGCCCAAATTCAGCCTATGACCTCTTTTTGTGATTTTTAGAAAGCACTTACATTTTCAAAGAGTTGTAAACAAACAACAACAAAAACAATAACGATGTCAAAAACAATGAAGAAGAATACATGGGAAATTTGTATGTCACCAGCACAGCCTAAAATATTTACTATCTAACCTTTCACAGAAAAGTTTGCCTCTGTCCCAAGTGATCTTTTCAAGCATGTTAGCAAAGCATGGAACATGAACAGCCTTGGAAAATATGAGGGGGAGAACCCCCCCAAAAAAACCAGAATTATTTTTTGGAAGGCAGGTTCCTTGTAGTACAGGCTTCCCCTACTAGGTAAATGTTCTAGGAACCCATAGGCATCAGTGTACCACCTAGCGTTGTTGTGAGAGGCTGTGTTCAGCTTCAGTGAATTTCTTGCCCATTTCATGATGGGTGATTTACGAACACACCTGCCCACAAACCGTGCTGAGTGTTTACCAGTTTTTGACCAAAAATACCATGATTTCCATGCCCCACCCTCCCTATTCACCAGATCTCACTCTGAGTGACTTTTTTTTTTCTACAGATGAAGAAAGTCTTCAAAGGGAAATATTTTCCTAATGTGTAAGATTTAAAACAAAAAACACCAGAAGCATTAAAAGCCATCAAAATTGACAAGTTCAACAACTGTTTTGAGCAGTGGAAATAGTATCTCGATAATTGTACTATATTAAACAGAGTATTTTGAAGGTGCCTGAAGTTTAAACATGTAAAAATAAATACAAAATTTTTAAATAAATAAATGTTGGTGTTTTGGGTTCCCTTCTGGACATACTATCTCCCTCTGGAACAAAAGGCAGGTTATTACCTGGCCCATTTCCTTCTGCCCTGTAGGAATTGGGCCTCAGGGAGTTAGTGTGAACATGGTGGTGCTCTGGCCACTGCTACTGCTGTGAGCAACAAACTGTCTTTTGCTTCTGACTTAGGAGTCTTGTATCTTCTACCAGAATATACTATGGCAGGCTAACTTGTTAGCTTGTAAGTAGTTACAATTTCAGAACTTTCACAAATCTTGTCAACTACTTGAAGTGTTAATCTGAATTTGCAAAAGAAAAGAAAAAGAAAAGCTATATTAGATGCTCATGAGTAATTCAAATTAACTACAGATTATATACTTCATTAGAAATTTTTGATGAAAAAAATCTAAAGAAGGGATAGAAAGTATTAGGATGACATCTAGGTCTTTTTGAGGTTACCTTGTATGATAAAGTTTTCTTGAATTGTTCACTGAAATAGAAAAAAAAAGGAATTAGTCATCATTCCAAATACTAAATATTGAGTAAAAAAAATGAAGAAACTAAGTTATAAATCAAAATATGTATTATATGTGAAGATATAAAATGCTACTTTGAAGTAAAAACTGCCAGTTTGAAATATCTTTATAACAAGATAGAAAAGTATATCATCAGTATGTTATTCATTTTAATAAATTTCTTTCACAGATTGCTTACACTTTTAGAGAAGCCCAATCTTTTTTTTTCTCTTCTCTCATGAGAATACACAGCTCCATGTGTTTTAACATGTGGGTTTTATTACTATTCAGGCTTGGCACAGTCAACAAATCAGGATAGAATTGTCATTGAAAAGATATCTTGTTACAGTCCCCCAAGAGGAAGGAGAATGCCACCCCATGTTCCTATGTGGGGCCACATGGGAAAACACCAGTGTGTGTCTACAAGAAGAGGGAGAGGGTAAGGCATGGGCAAGAGCCTTTAATGTGGTTTCATGGAAAGGAAACTCAAGGCAGGGTAAGCAGGTTTAGGATTGGCTAGTTTGAATAATTTCAGTGGGCTATGGGGCACAGGGCTATCCCTAGTTGTCTAGTGTCTGGGCATGGGATAATAGGGCAGTAGTATAGTGGCTTACAAGTGTAAGAGCTCAATAAAGGAGATCATGGGATGGGAATGTGGTGAGGGCTCTGTATTATTTGGTTTGCATATGAAAAGCATGCTTGGGGGGGGTGGTGGGGGGGTGATATGAATGTCACAGGAGGAGACACCTTCTGTCTTTGTTTCAAAGAAAGTGATGTGCCATTTGTTAATATACAAGAGAAATATTGAAAATATATTGAAAAGAGCAATTTTAAATTATTTTTGGCTTATGTTGCAATATTTATTTTCTTGTATTAGAAGAGATTCCTTTGTAGAGAAAAAATGTATTTTTCATTAAC
>NW_007246113.1:15088-70683 GCF_000164805.1 Carlito syrichta | reverse complement strand
AAAAAAAAAAAAAAAAAAAAAAAAAGAAAAGCATGCTTGGAAGCAAACATGCTGCCCATCAAAACTGGACTGGATCAAAAAGATGTGATACATATACAATGGAATATTATGCAGCCATAAGGGACAAACGTGGACTTCGCAGCAATTTGGATGGATTTAGAGTCTATCATACTCAGTGATCTATTAAGAAACAAAGAACTAGCCAGGCTCGGTGGTTCAGCCTGTAATCCCGCGCCTTTGGAAGGCTGAGGTGAGTGGATTGCATGAGACCGCGGGTTCGAGACCCGCCTGGGCAGTGAGACCTCATCTCTACAATAAATAAAAAAATCATCCGGGCATGGTAGCGCATGCCTGTAATTCCGGCTACTTGGAAGGCTGAGAAGGAAGGATCGCCGGAGCCCAGCAGGTCGAGGATGCGGTGGCCGGGAGCGGCCACTGCACTCCAGTCTGGGCGACAGAGTGAGACTCCAACTCAAAAAAAAAAAAGAAACAAAGAACTGAGTACCACATGCTCTCACTCACAAGTGGATCCTGAACATTTACCATAATATTTTAAGAAAGGGATTGGCAGTAGCAGGATAGTGACAAGGTGAGGGGAGAGAACATAACATCAAAAAGGGTACCTGATCTCAAACCAGGCAAAGTGGGGACCAAAGGGAGGGCCAAACTTTACCTGTACAATGTCTAATTATACACCTAATCCTGAATTGTACCCCAAATATTTAAAAAATATATATATATATAAGAAAATAATAAATGCATGCTTATAGAGAAGTCCTTTACTATCTCTAGGAATTGGCTAGCCCTGGGAGGAGCAGTATCTCAGGATCAGAAAGGCCCCAAGTAGTGAAATATCAGAAAATAAAAAGACATGATTAATACATCAGAAAAATCACTACTGTCATAGCCACTAAAATTGTATTTTATAGTGCTGTAGACTTTGCTCTTGCTTAAGTTATTAAAAAACATATACATTTGATGTTAAATTTTATTAGTGCTGATTTGTTTGTTTAAAATGAGTACTTATTTCCACATATTATAGAAACAGTATGCTATTCATAATTCCAACTCTATTTTTGGTGATTGAGGTAGGTCTTATATCCAAAGAGAAACTTTCTAAAGATATCAGTTCCAAGGACTAGGAAGGGAAAATCTATGGGAGTGTAAAAGAGTTGACACTAAACTGAAATTTTAAAAAAGGCTTGGTTACTGCTAGGGGAGGGAGGGGCATATCTCATTAACAAGGGTACCTGCATAATCAATGTTTATATACTTAACCCTGAAATGTACACCACATCCTTGTAATAAAAAATTTTTTAAAAGTCAGTTAGACTATAGGCTGAACAAGTCATATTAGCATTATTAAGAGTCTTTATAGTGCTAGACTTAAAAATTTCACGATGAGTTATAAAAATATACATTTTATCAGTGTAGATTTAGAATAAGATGAAGTTTCAACTGTCGAATAAGCCTCAAATTATATTTTATTTTTTGTTTTTCTTTTCTTTTGGTTTTTCTCTCATTGTCGGGAATTGTGGTAAAGAATAAAACAAGTAAAGATAAAGAAGCCTATTATTTGTACTTAGTTTAAATTACTTATATAGAAATCTTTAAGTATAACTTCTAATGGAAATTTTCTAAGATTTCTTAAAAGTGAAGATACAACCGATTAAAGTCTTTTCTGATATATTACAGAATAGGCTTTCCAAAACAAACATATTTGATCGATCCCATAATTAAAATGATCATGATTCTCAATAATGACAAATCAGAGAGTGAAATGTCAAAAACCTCAAGGGGGTGGTTCTCCAATAAGCTAGATTAAAGCAGTGAGAATTAAAGTATCTCCCCATTCTGTGTGTGATAAAACAGACTATAAAAATGCTGTCAGATGTGCAGATTAATCATCCACACTCATGGGCTGTATTTAAAAATTCTACCTGCTACTATTGTTACTAGCAACAGTTCACATATATTGAGCACTTACTTTATGCACTTATCTAAGGGCTTCTTACAAAAATCTTGAGGTAGTAGTTACTATTATAACTCTCATTCTGGATATGAGAAAACATAGGCTAACACGGGCAAAAAGAGTTTATGCAACTTACCTGCGGTGAAACATCTTACAAAATGATAAGAGCCAGTATTTGCACCGAGGTACTATACTTCCAGGTGCTTAACACTCTATCACTATACTCCCTCTCTTAGATGAGTTTTAATTTCATTTAGACATATACAGAGAAGTGCTAAAGCTGACACACTTCAAAGTGGCATACTCCTAGTTTCAAGCAAAAGTTGGATCCAGGGGAAAAATCAGGGACAGACATAGAGGAGTTTCTCTCTTCCTTATACAATTTACAAACAATACTTGCCATTGTGGAAAGAGAAAATGAGCTCAAAAATAAATCTCATTGCAACTTTATCTCAAACAAGTTTTGTGTTCTGGTTTATTCTCATATTGGTGTTTTAGGTAGAACACTAAATTTCACCTTTTTGGAAAATTAAACTTTGAGGTGTTCTGAATGAAACCATAGCAGCAAGGGCATGTGACAAAGGAAGCCCGTGTTTTTATGCAGTGCTCGATCACCATGTCTGTTGCCACTCCACAGGCATGCAACGCCACCTGGAAAAGAAAACCAGACCTCAGCAGTAAGTTCCTTCTTAATGAATAGTGCAACTTTTGTGCCTTTTAAATAGTTCTTTTTTGGGCATACCAAAGGACTACTTGGCTATTCATATTAATTAAGAAAAGCAAGGTTCAAAGATTACAAATGGAATATTTCAAGTGAAGCATAAGATTCATTCAATGGGAAATCTGATGCAATTTTAATGTGGAAAACTTAACACATATGCATATCTAGACTAGTGCTCTTGCTCATTATGATTTAGTTCAGCTGTAGCATTGTGCCAAAGACACTAGGTTTTTGAAATGAGAATTTCTAGTCTAGAATTCTCACTGGCTGTGTGATCCTGGGCTACTTAAAATTTAGCCTCTTTGGGCCTCAGTCTTCTCAACTATAAACCATAGCTGACAATACTGATATATTATGGTGCTGTTGCAAAAAGTGTATTTGGAAAAACTTATCCAAATACTACATGAACATAATCCAGTCAGTACTGCACAAAACTGATTAGATTAGATCATATTATTTAGGGCATTTTGAGGTGTTTTCAAGGGGTTTATTTAAAAAAGAATGAATGAAATTATGAATCAGAATAATGAAAATAAAAGAACTCTAAAATGATTTTAAAAATTTTCAAAGCACATATCCTAGAATATATCTATATTTATTGCAAGCTGAAGTAGATAATTATGAAAATAGACCAAATAAAACAAAATAGGAAATTCAGATGTGAAGATTCTGAAAGACGAAAAACCTGTATTGCATTTTGCCAGAAAAATGCTCACATCTCCATTTCATTCTGGACAGAGACAAATTGTATTGGATTATAATTTTCTCTTCTAGGGACAGGTCTCACCAGCTTCAGATAGTGAGGGTCTATCAAGATGAAGAAGAGATTTTCTGGAAATTTCTGGATATAAAATATTATAAGCCAGATTCCCCTCTTGAACTGGAAAGCTAAAAACAATACTATGCTGGGAAAAGGAAAGCAAAATCTCTGCTCTCAATCCTCCTCCTGAATTCTTCCCTCTTTATATTTACATGGGCTGCACAGAGGTCAACAACCTCTATGTTGTGGTCAACCCACATTTTCTGTTTCATTCTGAAAACAGCCTGAGAAGTTGGCCATCTAGTGAAGGCCGCAACAACTACAGGGAATGGGAAAGTAAAGGATCTTGATTTCTCATCTGCCCCTTTAATTTAGTTAGCTTTTCAGAGTAAAAATCAGGCTAATCTGTATTTTCATGAGTAGCGGGAGAAAAATCTCATAGTAAAAATTATAGGTGCATTTTCCCCTGGAGGAAAAGAGAAGAGAACTTCCATGCACTGAGTGTCCTTTCTATGCTGGCACTATGCTATGCTGGAAGATGGCATGCAGAACTAGACTCACAACAACCCTGAAAGGCTTTATTATCTCCACTTTAGAGGTGAGGAGATTAAAGCTTGGGGGAAATTAAGAACTTGCCCACAACAAAACAGTTACTGAGGGGCAGGATCCTGACCCCAAAGTCTGACCCCTGTGCATTAATTACATCAGGCTGCTTCTCTACAAAACTTTCTTGAGGCACTGAAAAAAGAAGAGTCTAGACAATTTACTTTTTATAAGTCCCTCTTTCCTTAGGTTCACATTTCTTTTGCTAAACACAAAAGAATGAGTTTATTTCTGTCATTTAAACAAAATAATTACATAGAAGAACTTTTTACACAATAGTTTATAGATAACATAACAATTTACCAATTAAAAGGTTTTAGGTCTACTTTTACTGCATCACATACTCCTAGTTTCCATTGTCATTAAATGCCAACTCAGAAATAACAGGCAAATAATGAAGAGAGATATAGACCAAAGGAACTATTTGACATAGAAATTTAGCATATAATAAAGGTGGTATTTCAAACCAGGGGAGAAAAAAATGAACTTTTCTCCATTTAATAAGTGAGGTTGGGTTAAACTGACAGTGATATAAAAAATAAAAACTAGATACGTTCTTCCTACCATGCATAAGACATAAATAAATGAATTAGAGATTTTAAAAAGAAATAAATGAGACATAAGTGATTCTTCCATAGCCTAGGGGAGTGGGAAGTAATTCCTAACTATACTTGAAAATATTCAGGCAATAAGGGGTGAGGTTAATAAATCTGACAAAATAAAAATTTAAACAAATATATTAGAATGACAGAAAACCCCCAAAAACCATAAGTAAAAAGACAATGAAAAGTAGAAAGATTTACAACTTATAGCATAAACAAAGGGTTTATCTGTCTAATATATAACAAGCTTCTAAAAATAAAGAAAAAACCCCAATAATCTGATAGCAAAATGAACAAGAGATGTGGACAGATTACAAAACATGTAAATATTCCTTAAACAAAAGTTGACCCATATTGCTCAAAATAAGAAAAATAAATATTTAAACAAATTAAGATGCTATTTATTGCTTGTTAGAGTGTAAAAATCTTAGAATTTGATGTCTGTTGGCCAGGCTGCAGGGAAATAGACATGATCACGTATTGCTGATGGGAATACAATGTCACAACCCTATGGAGGAATTGATTGAGAAATATCTAGCAAAATTACCTATGTAATTGTATATTACTTCACTTCTAAAAATCTATTCAAGAGACACACTGGCAAAATTAGAAGATGCATTCACTGAGGAAATATTTGAAGTGACAAGAAAATGGAAACAATTTTCCACTGACAAAGGACTGAGGGAATAAAAACAATGGAGTACTTTGCAGCTCTAAAAAGGAATCAGAAATTTCTCCATACACAGCTACGGAGTAATCTTCAGGAGATAATTGCTAAGTGAAAAATCATGTTAGAAAATTCTTAAACTATTTTCAGCAATCATCACTGGTGGTTGTGTCATGTGTTTCTAGTACTCAAGTGTATAAATTGTGGAATAAAACAAAAAAAAAAGTGCTGGTGCCAATAGGAAATAGAGACATTGTTTTTAGTATGGGGGAAAGAGGAATAAGATAGATACATGAGGCAAAGTTAATATCCCATACTCCTGAATTTAAATTGGGAAGTATTAGTATAAACTCATGGTGATTTTGTTAAAGGAAAAAAAAGATCAGTGAAAAGCCTAGAAACAAAGACCAAACCAGCAACAGTGAACCAAGATTTTGATATTCTAAATACTATTTCCCTTAAAAGATTTTAGAGCTCTGAGGAGACATACTTGATACATGAGGCAGGAAATATAAGATGAGCTGGAACATTCTGTTATACTAGAAAGTAAGGAAGCAATCAAATACTGTTGAAGTTAGGAGGACTTCAGGAGCAACTTGAAGAAGCTCTCACTGGATAAAGATCAGCATCAATGAGAAAAACAACTGCAATGGATTGAAGTATTTCAAATATTATATTGACGAGTCAATAATGACACAAAAAATACCTCCCACACCGAATGGGTCACTTTTGGTAGATAGCCCACTTTGAAAACTGGAAAATATGAGACCTTTCCTATGTGAAATATTCCTCAGGGAAACAAAGTATTTGATAACAGAAATTAAATGAAGATGAAATGATAAAATTAGAATCTTGTCATTTTACAATCCTTGCTGAAATAAGGGATTGAATAATGGAGTTAGAGACAATGACCATGGATGCTGCTATCATCACACAAGAGACAACCAAACTGCTGATAGAACACCAGCATCTATGACATACTCCCAAATTGAAACTGAATCTAGTGCCTTTACAGTCTAGATCTAACTACCAATTGTTAGGAGATATAGCTAACAGAGTGATATGTGAAACAACACCTGGGGGATGCTATCAGCGAAATCCACATTGTGAAAAACTCTAAAAGACAAATGAGAACATAGTTTTGTAAACAAGCTATGGGGCAGAGGGCTGAATATGAGAGAATAGTGTGGTAAGCAGAATGATCTCTTAAAGATGTCCATGTCCTATTCTGGTTCTGATTCAGCAGGCCTAGGGAGGGGCCCAAGAATTGGCATTACCAACAAACTCCCAGGTATTGCTGATAGTGCTGGTCCTTCCACTGCATTGGTGTAGAGTTTCTGCAGCAACATGAAGGCGAGTGATCTTGTTGAGCAATTTCTTACAGATCATTAAATGTCTATAGTTGCTACTCACAGTTCCAGAAACTAAACTATTCATTCATTCACCATCCATTCCTGAATTTATTCAACAATCACTGGGCAATTCCTATATATCAGTATTATGCTAGTTGCTGGGAGTAAAAGGTAAAAAATATGGTTCCTTTCCTATGCTCTGCTAATAGCAACAACTGAATCCATTGTTGATTGATACAGATCAATCAACTGAATGTAGGGATTGTGTAGGCTTAAACAATTCTCAAATTTATTGTTATTTTTATGTGTTAGGCACCACAGGGGATATCAAGAAGAGTTAAACATTACATAAGCAACAGCATACAAGCAGTACACAAAACTATAATGCATGACACAATATGTTACATGTCATTTTTAAAAGAGTATAGGCAGGGCGCGGTGGCTCACACCTATAATCCCAGCACTTCAGGAGATAAAGGTGGGAGGATTGCTTGAGCTCAGGGGTTAGAGACCAGCATAGCCTCATTTCTATAAAAAAAAAAAAACTACTGGTATGGGTGGCCCATGCCCATAGTCCTAGCTAGTTGGGAGGCTGATGCAGGAGGCTGATGCAGGAGGCTGATGCAGGAAGCTGATGCAGGAGGATCACTTGAGCCTAGGAATTTGAGGCTGGGGTGAACTGTGATCATGCCACTGCACTCATTCTGGGCAACAGAGTGAGATGTCGACTCAAAGAAAAAAAGAAGGGAGATAAACAGAAATTATCAAAGGAGGGAGGGGGTATAATCAGATAGGGAAAAATCAAGAAGGGCCTTCTGGAGGAAGCAGCACTTGAAAAGGGCCTTGTAGGATAGAAAGACTTTGAAAAAGTAAAAAGCACAGAGGTAAAATAGCAGATGGCATTTCTTATGAGAAAGAGAATTATATTAATATTAATTATGTAAAACTTAGCATTTAATGAGTAAAGCACTATGCTAAGTGCTTTCCATGTATTTACATAACACAACATCCCTATGAAGTAGGAACTACATATTTTTAAACTTTTTTTATTGTGGCAAAAACACATAAAATTTACCATCGTAACCATTTTAAGTGTATAAATTCAGTAGTGTTAAGTATATTCGCATTGTTGTGAAACAAATTTCCAGAATGTTTTCATCTTGCAAAACCGAAATTCTGTACCCATTAAACAACTCCCATTTTCTCCCTTCCCTAGTCCTTGGTAACTACCATTCTACTTTCTGTTTCTTTTCTTTTTGAGTAGGGGTGTCATTCTCTTGTCCAGGCTGGAGTGCAGTGGCACAATCATGGCTCTGGCTATCCTTCCGCCACAGCCCCTTGCGTAGCTGGGACTATGGGCATACGCCACTATGTTCAGTTAACTTTTATTTTTTGTAGACACAAGGTCTGACTATATTGCCTAGGATGGTCTCCAACTCCTGAGCTCAAGCAATCCTCTCGCCTTCACCTCCCAAAGTGCTGGGATTACAGGTGTGAGCCACTGTGCCCAGTCTGTTTTTATGAATTTGACTACTTTAGATACCTCATTTAAGTAGAATCATACAGTATTTTTCTTTTTGTGACTGGCTTATTTCACTTAGCAAAATATCCTCAAGATTTGACCATGCTGTAGCACATACCAGGATTTCAAGCCTGAATAATATTCTATTGTAAGTATATACCACATTTTGTCTATCGATTCGTCTGTTGATGGACACTTGGCTTGCTTCTACCTCTTAGATATTGAGAATAATGCTGGATGAACATGGATGTTCAAAAATCTAATTAGGCACTATTTTAAGATGAGAAAATTTCGACACAGAGACGTTAAGCAACCTTTCCAAGGTCACACAACAAACGAAGGACCCTTAATTTGGTTCTTGGTCCTATATACTCTTTGCAAGTACTTTCTCTTATTTTATTCATCTTACCACTGCTAACTATCTTCTGGAATTATGACATCAGAGGGAACCAGTAAGTATTCAGTATCTGCTGGATGTCAAAATCTTTACGTTGATTTTTTAAAAAAATTTAATTCTGATTCCTTTTCTTGACAATATTTTAAGTAGCTCTTATTATCTCCATTTACAATAACACGTTCAAGGTCACCTAGCAAGCATTCCAGATAAACTCTGAATCCAAGTTTTCCTCCAAAGCTCACACTCTTTCCATTATATCAGACTAAGCCCTTCTTGACTATAATTTTTAGAAGTAGAAGGGCTCTTAGAGACTTTTTTTTTTTTGAGTTGGAGTCTCACTCTGTCACCCAGACTGGAGTGCAGTGGCCATTCCCGGCCACCGCAGCCTCGACCTGCGGGGCTCTGGCAATCCTTCCACCTCAGCCTTCTGAGTAGCCGGAATTACAGGTGCACGCTACCATGCCCGGCTAATTTTTTGATTTTATTGTAGAGATGAAGTCTCGTCTGCCCAGGCGGGTTGCGAACCCGCGGGCTCAGGCAATTCACTCACCTCAGCCTCCCAAAGGCGCAGGATTACTGGCTGAGCCACCGAGCCCGGCGAGACTTTTTTTTTAAACAACGCTTTTTCTTACACAGTGAGGAGGCCATCTTTTTAAAAAATAATTTCTTGGTGCCACTCTTAGGCTCACCATGGTCTTACGAGAAAAAAAAAATAGTAAATTATGTTCTGGTCACACATAAAGGAAGGCACAGAGGAAAAAAGGAACAAAGATAAATACATCTAAAAAAATGTAAATCCTTAAGCCATTCCTATTCAAGTTGTATGAAATCTAATTTCTAACTACATTTTAAGCATCTGAATCAGAGAGTTTGTTAATACACACTACATAGACTGCTATTAACATAATATGGGATAGATTCACTATCTATAAAAAACACCAAAATATAAACTACAAGTGTTTAAGGAGGCTAATATGCTGGGGGGAACCACATTAAATCCATTGTTCAGTTGACATCATGACAATCAAGTGTTTCACTGATCCAAAGGAATCATAATTGTAGTTCTCAAATATTAGGTCTCTTATTATCTACCCCTTTCTCTGTTTCTACACTGAATTTCAATAAAAGATAAAATTGTAAACTTGTCTATTAGCCAAGGTAATGCATTAAAGTAAATGTAAGTACTTTTGATCCAGTTATGTATGGCAGAATTCATGTATTATGAATTAAAGGCCTTTCCCTTACATTTTCTTAATTCAATTTAATCTACACCATAAAAGGTCTAAGTACAATACTTATCCCACTTTGTAAGTCATCAAAACAAAACCGAACTGTCAAGAAACCTCAGTCTACATATCTTTGCCATATGCATAGTAAGTAAATAAAATTAATCACTTTCTCTCATATCTTTCAGTTGGCAGTTAATAATGCAAGACTCTAGACAAATCAATAAGACACCTTCTCATTCTTAAAGAATGACAAGAGTATAGTTGATTATAAGAGAAAAGAGTATATATGTTGATTCCAAATAAAAGGCATATTTTGAAAGATAATAGGTTTATGCTTTATTCATACCCCAAAAGCAGTGTATTTATGATTCTAATAGGCTTGCTTTCCTTATTATTATTTTTTGAGACTCATTCAACATTTATTGAGGCTTTTCCTAGCCCAAACCATGCACATAGGTACTGTTCTCCATTGTAAAAATAGAGAGTCTGAAGCTCAAAAAGGTTAACGACTGGTTCAAGGTCACAAATGGTGGAGCCAAGATTTAAACTCAGTCTGTCTGACTCTAAACCAATCTTTATTCTAGTCTTCTGTCCTTTCCATAGACTGGGGAGTGAACAGGGAGTCACTGACTGGACTCTAGTCCCAGCTGTCACATTAACTTGCCATGTCCCTCTCCCCTCTTAGAGCCTCAAGTTTTCTACCTGTAAATTGACAAGGTTGAACAGAATGATCTCTAAACTTGCTCAGTCCAATCACAATCTGAGCCATTGCTTCTCAAAGAAGGATTCTTTTTTATTTTTATTATTTTAGAGTTGTGGGATACAAGTGGGGATTTACTATAAAAGTAGGTTACACGCTTGTGAAGTTTGGGCTTCTAGCTGGCCCTCTCTTCCCTGGATAGTGGACCAGGTACCTAGTGTATTGCCCTGTGCTCCCCCTCCCCTAGCAGTGTCTAGTGTCTGCCGATCCCACACTTGTGCTAGTGTGACCAGTGTTCAGGGCCTGCTTATGGGAGAGAATATGCAGTATTCAGTTCAAAGAAGGATTCTTAAACCACAGATATCTTACACAGCAGCAGGCTTGGTCCCAACTGTGCACTCATGTTTCCCCTTTTTAAGAACATTCACATAATAATATTACAGGTAATCAGCTTTAAAATTCAAATAATGCTAAAAGGCATGCAATTATCTAAAGAGACCCTTTTCTGTACCTACTCCTCTAGTCCTGAAAGAAAGTCTGACTACCAAAGCCAATGCTGTTCAACTTACTGGTTTTCCTCCTGAAAATCTGTTTTTCTGTATGATAAATATATATTGGTATCCCTTGATTTGTAAATCTTAGACATGATTTTTCTATTATGAGAAAAGAGCTTTTTACCCCCACATTTATATCCTCTCTTCCCTTTTCCTATCTTCTAAGTATGGCCTTACATATACTGTTCACTGCTGAGGTGTGTCATACATTTTTTCTAACTCCCAACACTTTCTGTACCCAAAAGCTCTGTACAGTGCTCTACAATACAATTTTCCATTGTGCGAAAAACTATCGGATAATTAGCTCAATTTTTCTTTCCTGAAGACATCTTTCCTAGTCTTTTATTACAATGTGGACTACATGCTTTCTAAGCTATTTCTGCTCAGCTCTCTCCCTAGGACTGGGACTTGTTTTTGCCAGCATACCAAGAATTATTTTCACCTTTCTCTTGTACTGGATGTCTCTTATATTCTTTCTTATTTGAGTGAAGCACACTTTCTACAAGTTTGCTGTAAAAGGGTACGTGCAATGTACATTTTCTTGAGATCCTGAGTGTCTACATGTTTTATTTATTTTACTTCCATACTAGATTGATAGATGGGTTAGGTATAGAATTTTAGATTGGAAATTTTCGATTAGAATTTTGAAGGCATTTTTTTTTCACTGTCGTCTAGCCTTCCATGTCACTATTAAAAAATATGATGGCATTTTGATTCCAAATTATTGTATATGACTTTTTTTTCCTCTGTGGAAACCTCTGTTTATCCTTGGTGTTCTGAAATTTCACAATGTGCCTTGATTCACGTCATTTTTAAGTTAATTTTTTCAATGAAGAGAAATGCATTCTTCATTGTTAACAAAATCTTCCAGATGTTTTCTTTAATATTTTCCTCCCCACAATTTTATCTGTTTTCTTTTTTTGATCCTGCTATCACTGAAGTATTGGATTCCTGGACTAAATCTCTAATAAAAAAATTGCTTCTTTCCCATTTCTATTTTTTGTCTTTTTTTATTCTATTTTTTCCAATGATATCTTATACTTTTTTAACACTTCATCTTTATACTTTTTATTTTGGCTAACATATTTTTATTTTCCAAGATGTCTTTTCTTGTTCTCTGATCATTAATTTTTCTTTTTCATTATATATTTGTTTCACTAATGCACACCACCATTGTCCTCCTCTTTGCCTCTGATTCAGTTTCTTCATAGAATAAACTTCTTGTTTCTTGCAGAAGTCGGAGAGTGATAGATTCTTGTCTACACAAGATGAGAGTGGGAATCTAGGTCTCTAAATAATATTTTTAATTTAACATGATTCAATCTTTCCTTATTCCTTTTCTCTGAGGTTTATAGGGCTCTAAATTTCTCAACTTTTCTAAGATTTTGTGGGAGCAAAATTACTTGCCTCCTTTCTTGCTACCCAGCTCTGCTATAATTTGGTCTTTCTCCTCGCTACTCAGTATCATCATTTTTCTTCCATTTGCTTTTCACCTTCATAGTTCATACTGTGATTCAAGTGATAGAATCTAGAATATAGTTTCATCAGAGATGGAGTTTGATTTTCCTGGTGCATGTTCTTGTTATTTTGGAATCTGAACTTTTTTTGAGGAGAAAATGAGTTGAAATACCTCTATCTACCATTTTCATCTTGGAAATTCTATATTTTGCCTTGATGATTTTTAAAAATTGTGCCTGTAGAATATATAATTTTTCATGTTCTTTATCTTTTAAATATTATATAATTATTCATCAAAAATGTTATTTAATTCCAGTCTATAATTGCCCATGCTTTCTTTCTTTCTTCCTTTTATTTTTGAGTTGGGGGTCTCACTTTGTTTTCCAGGCTGGAGTGCATTGTCATGATCATGGCTCACTGAAATCTTAACCTTCCAGGCCCAGGAGATCTTTCCACCTTAGCCTCCTGAGTAGCTGAGACTACAGGTGTGTGCCACCATGCCTGGCTAATTTTTTCATTTTTTTGTAGAGACAAGGTCTAACTATGTTGCTTACCCTAGTCTTCAACTACTGGGCACAAGCAATCCACTCACCTCAGCCTCCCAAAGTGCTGGAATTATAGGTGTGAGCCACTGTACCTGGCTAATCATGTTCCTTTTAATTGCATATTAACATACATACATAACTAGAAATGAGTTTGCAACTAAGCACTCAGCCCTGATAAGTCATAAATAATTATATTAAAAATGACTTATGGTGAAAATAGAAAAAATGTTAAAATAGAAAAAACTAAATACAAAGAACTTTAAAATAAAACTGTTTTGAGATTTTGATATATGTTGACAAATAGAAAAGATTCATCAGTATTGTTGGAAATCAACACCTTAATCTGGTTGAGATGACTGTTATTGTTGGAGTCATCCAACTAAAATATTTTAGAAAAGTAATTTTTCACAATAATGATTATTTATTCCACACTAGACAAGAAGCGATATTAGTGCTGTTTTAAAAGTACACTATTACAAACAATCTTTTGCAGATTGTCCTTTAAGGATCAATACATAATCAATATACACTTAAATCAGAGTCATGCAGCTATATATAATGAAACTGGAAAAAAAGAAAATCCTTAAACCTTTCTGAATGTTTTTTACTTTCAAAAAGACTTGTATATTTTCTTCAGGACAGTAACAGTCATAATCACAATAGTAATAAATCAACTAAAAGATATTTCTATAATAAATACTTGTTTTGAAGAAATAATATATCTTATCTATCAAATAAATACACATTTATGTTTATAAATGTATAATTTTAAACATATATATTTATTTTTCTATCTTTATTGCTTATGTTTATGAATATAAAATAACATGTTAAATGTAGGAAATTTTGAAATATCAAAAATAATAAATGGTAAAATATTATTACACAGCATACAGCAATAGCTACCTCAAAATAATACATATTAGCATGATTTTTTCACATTATTTTTTATGCAGTTTTTACATAATTGAGATCACACTGCACCAAGTAAAAGGTTCGATTTAGTGAGTACTTCAAAAATGGCAGGCAACTTTCTGAGTACATCATATACATTGTATCAACACCCCATCAGCCAAGTATTTTCATGTCATTTTATAGGTGAGAAAGCTGAAGATTAGTAAGTTTAAATAAGTTTGTCCAAGGCAAGTAAGTGCCAACCTGGGATTTCAGCAAAAGATTGCCCAATGTTAAAATCTATGTTCTTAAACAATATGCTTAGATAGTTTTATTTCTTTGTTTTTCATATAACTCATTTTTCATGTAATTAACAAATCATTGCAAATGTCATGTAAACTGTCAAAGCTCTCATAATCAAGTATATTTGTAAACTGTCAAATCTCACTGAAGCCCTGCAGCCAATGAGTAATCATATTTTTTAAATATTTAAAAATTTCAAGAACAAAATGGAGTATCATCATTGTTTAAATTAAAATTACTAGACATTTTTGAATTTTTTATTTGCTTCTTAGACCTCTGTATTTCTAAAGAAATATATTTCTCATATAAACACAATGTAGTCCTTAAATGAGGGTGGTACAGTACATTGGGTTGTTGGAATATCATGATGAAAGAAAGATCTGAAAACATTTCGGTTTGTTCCCATTGATTATTTCAAATAAAACTAGGTTAACAAAATTAACCTATCAAACCTATTATTAGTAAGTCTATTTATTTTCTCCTGGTACAGATTGTATTAATGGAGGTAAGACTAACAATTAGTATTTCAATTTTTATGTATAAATGATTTGCTTAAAGTTCTTAAAGGTAGTTGGTTCTAAGACTTCACAATTATCTCCCAAAATTTTTTATATAAAGAAAAATACAAAAGTATTTACTAAGCAAAGATAAATGCCAACTAAGCCTTTATTGAAATATCATAAAATTATGGATTAATGCAGTTTTAATGCATTTCCCATACTTGGTTACTCTGGTTTCCTCTCTAGCTACATGATTTTTACTGAAATCTATTTAACACAAGAGTTAGAGCCACTGATGCATTTAGTCTGATTTTTCTAGCGACAATAACTCAATTACCCTCCTAGGCCAAATTCTTTTCTTGAGAGTGAATCTAAGTTTGGTTTAACTTTCTAAGTAATTTAAATTCATTTTCTATATACCTTGACAAAGGTAATTATAGAAGGAAAAAGTCATTATAGGTGTATTATTATGAAATGTAGAGAAAAATGTTGCTCCCCAAAAGATATTTACATTTTTAGTTGGTGTTAATGAATTACAAACTTGGAACTACAAGAATATGTTAGAATGATTTAGCAACTATAACCCAAAAAGATCATACAGACATAAAGAACAGATAGAAGCTGGAAATGTGTTTTGAAAGGTGAATAAAGGGGTAGCAATGTCTTGCTATCTTAAACATTCTGCCTAGTGTATTGGTAACACAGGGAGAGACTGGCTAAATGGCTTGTTCTGTGGGAAGCTTTAACCCTTACCTCAACATTTATGTAAAATTAAAGTTGCACATAGGTATATTTTTAATTTGAATTTTCTGAATCAGATGTCTACATTTTCCTGAATTTCCTTATTAATAGTAACCTTATTAACAGTTTTTAAGAACAGTTACTTCTCTTTATATAGGCCTGGCATGAGATAACCTCTCTAGAATGTGGCTATAAAGTAAATAAATTGCTTTTTGGCTTAAAAAACATAACAGCAAAACCCAAAATTTGCAGTGTCAATATTTAAGAAATAAACATCATTGGAGGTTAGGTATAGTGACTCATGCCTGTAATCCCAGCACTTTGGGAAACCAAGGCAGGAGGATTCCTTGAGACCAGGAGTTTAGAACCAGCCTGGGCAACATAGTAAGACCACATCTCTACAAAAAATAAAAAAATAGCAGGGTATGGTGGTGTATGTCTATAATTCTAGCTACTTGGAAGGCTCAGGTGGGAGGATTGCTTAAGCCTGGGATTTAGTTGAAGGTTACAATGAACTATGATTGTGCCATTGTATTCCAGCCTGGGCAACAGAGTGAAATCTTGTTTCTAAAAACAAGCAAGCAAGCAAGCAAACAAACAAATAAGCTTCACTGGGCAAATCAGAAGTACTATTAGAAGGTCTGAGCTTCTGAAACTGGATAAAAATTTCACCTTGACAAGCCCATGTTTATGTGACTACATACAATTGAAAATGGTATTGGTAAGACCTTTCTGGAAAGTGATTAGGCAAATGTATCAAAAATATTAAACAATGCCATAAAGTATTCATCATAGTAATAATTACGTTATACCAGCAAGAGCGAAAAAAAAAAAGAGATGAGCTGTGTCAGCCTCTGCTCCACACCCAGTGAAAAAGCAGGGTTCCCCCCTAGGTGAACATAAGCCTTCTCCAGCTCGGCCTTTGCCTGGGCCAGTGCCAGGTGGACAGTCAGTGTAAAATAAAATAAAATACAAATTTAAAAAATGATTAAAAAATAGGGAAACGATTTATGACAATGTTTAGGATTTATGTAGTATGGTCTTAACATTGCTAGTATATGTATACATATGCACATATATGGGTGCATAAATATGTAAAAGCCAAAGATACTTGATAGTATTGATCACTTAGTAGGAGGCACATAGGTGATTTCTTCTCTATATTATTATGTATTTTTAAAAATATTGAACATACATTCCTAACAATGTCAGAAAAAATATTAGTAAAAACAATATAGGACATAGCAGTAACACTAACACATTTATAAAACTCAAATTCTACAAGATAACACATAATCTTGGGTTTTAATGATTAGGCAGAATCACATATTTTAGGTCTTTTTGGTAATATCAAATAAGAACAATTTGATTTAAGAATTTAGAAACATGATCAATATACTGTCTTTCCCTTAGAAGCTAAAGTACATGTAGACATCAAATTCAGTTAAAGAAAATATCTAAAGGTAAAGCTAAGTATTTAGAAGTTGCTAACAAGCTACTCTCTTTTTAAAAATTATCTTTGTTTTTCTTTCTTCCATTGTCTCCTAAAAATGCAGAATAAACCAAGGAAGGGCATCTTCATTATAATTCGTTCATTTAATTATTAACCATTTTTAAGCACTTGCTATGTGCCAAACATTATTCTAAGCACGGGGGAGTCTGTGGTGAAGAAAATAAAGTTCTTGTCTGGTGGAAGAGAAAATGTTATCTCTATTATGTAATGATGAAGTGCTATGAATAAAATAATATTAATTAGTACGCTATACTTTATAAATAATAGAAGTATACAAAGTTATAGATTTTTTTGTTTAGCAAAGAATATAAAATTATCTCCTTTACTCTAAGGCATGCAATTTTTCATATTTAACTAATTAAAGAAATTGAAATTGCTTGATAACTTACCCCAATATTAAACATCCCTATAAAATACTCCATATTTGCTTGAATGAACCAAATGTTGCTCAAACCCAGTTCATCACTTCTCTTCTTCGCACGAATTAATGATAATTCCTTGTTTTCTACTAATGTAACCTAGATTTTAGAGGAAATGATAGTATTCTCAGTAACGTAATTTTGACATTAGGCAAAGCATTATAACTGTGTTTCATAGCTTTAATAATGAAGAACATATTATATTGAACCCCTATCCTGTAGGAAGTATGCCAGATAACCTGGTACACAAAGGAAAAATGAACAGTCCTTTAACTATTCTCATAGTGTAGTATTATGAAAAACAAACAGGGCCAATGGAGCACTCAGACTTGACAACTAAGGAAGATTTTTGTGAGGGAGATAACACATTAACTGAGGTCTGAAAGATAAATACAAATTGGCTGGGGGAATGGAAGGGTGTTTCAGGCTGAGAGAGAAACAAGTATGAAGGCCCGAGGTAAGAAAGAGCATGGAATATTGAAAGAACTGAAAGAGAAAAAAAAAACTGGTATAGCTAGAGCACCGTGTGTGTGATGGTGACGGTGGGGTTGAGGGGACAAAGTGTGGAGGGTGGAAATGAGACTGGAGAGGGAAACCGGAGCTAGATCATACATTTATGATAAAAGAGGAGTCTGCAGTGGGTAGTATGGATTGATGGGGGTGAGGCAGAAGGCAAGGAAACTACTTAGAAGTCTCCAATGGTAATCCAGACAGAGAAGACAGTGGATGCAGAAAAATGGGCAGAATTAAGTCACTTTTATCACTAGCATTTCTAGCACATATTTTGTCCTTATGAAAAGATCCTGAGTCCCTTTGTATAAAAAACCTGTTAGTGTAAACTTAATGTCAAAGGTCTTTATTCTAGTTAAGATCTCCCTTTTCCAGTTTCAACCTGTGTAAGCTTCCAGAACTATTAGGAAGGGAAGAAAGTATGCTACATCCCTGACTTTGTTTCTCCAGGATTTCTGTGGGCTCTTAATCATGAAATTGTTGCTTTCCTTAAAAATAAAGCAGACACCTTTTCTTCCAAGGTTCCTTGTTTATTTTCCTCTTTATTCTCTAAGAAAAGAAATGAACAATCCCTTTCTACCCTCATCTACCAATCATTCTGTTACATGTCATTCTGGCCAGTCTATCTGTTCTTCCACAATTTTTTCCCTCTGGAAGTATTCACTGTAATTAGTTCACAACTTCTAGGGAGCTCACAAGTAATGACTCAGCCCCAGTTGAATTTGTACTTTTTAAATGTCAAAAATTTTTTAAAATATTATTTAAAAAGCTTTTAATATAAATTTTAAAGTATAATTTAAAAATTTAATTTAAAAAAGTTAAAAATGCTAAAAGATGAATTGACTAAATAATATGGCAGAAGACTAAAAACAGCTCACACCTCTAACTGTGGTAATGATTGAATAAATTATGGTTTATTTACTTAAAAACATTTTATGCAGTCACTAAAATATGATGATATATAAGTAAAACTAGTAGCAATAGAAAAAACATTTATGATACAATATTGAGTGAAAGCAGGGAACTAAAATTATATTTGCATTTTTAGAATTTATAATAATAAACATCCATATGGACAATGACTTAATGAGAACAAGAATAGAAAAGCATTTAATGGATCATAGTAGGTTTTGAGGATTTTTTTTTCTTTAAAAAAATTTGTTATTGGTACAGTTTTGATGCAACTTATCAAAATCAAGATACCAAAAGAATGTGCTTAGCAAGTTTCAGAAACCAGTATTTCCATTTAAAATTATGTTGGAAATTAATCTAGTTGAAACATAATTATTTAACAATAAAATAGTTCTTTTTAAAATTACTTAAACATATGAACCTCCTTTAAAGATAGATAACTGTTTTGTGGTTCTAGTTTTTTTTTTTCCCCCTTAAGATTCTGAATCTTAGAAATTTACTTCAAAGAAAAAAGAAAATGCCTGTGCCACATATTAGACTTGGGTGAATGATTAGAAACTCAAAGAGCAGGGATAAGCCAGATTTGGCTGGTAAACTGCACAGTTTTTCAATATTTCCTTTAATCTCTTATCCAGACCTTACCTGGCATGATGGCAACATGTGAGCAAGGACAATTCCAACATGGCCCTGAAAAAGTCAGTGAAAGAAACAAGTTAACTTTGGTTCCCTTGGCTTTTGCTCATTCTGAGACAACAATCTTGCCAAATAAAAACATGACCTTGAATGTAATATAGGAAAGTCACATAAGTCTTAGAAAGGCTAAAAAAGGATAAAAGGAAAGATGTAATACCCCACCACTGCAGAAATCCACAATTCTGTCACCAGGTTTGGCCTGATTTGTCACCACATAAACAAGGTTGTTTAACTGTTGCTGCTTCCTCAAAGCTCGATCACTGGACATTTTACCTGAGAAAAACAAGGGATAAAGAACATAAAACATTATATACTGTGAAGACCAAAAAGACATACATGGAATAGACTACCAATATGGAAGAGGAGGAGGGGCAGGAGCGCGCGCGCGTGCACGCGCACGCGCACACACACACACACACACACACACACACACACACACACACTAATAAATTACAAATTCCATATAATCAACTATGAAAGGATTAGACAACTGGAACCTTAAGATAAACTCTAATTTTGCTTATTTTACTTTTATTTCTATCCAGATTTTATTTCAATAATTGTTGAAAGAAAAAATCTATGGGAAAAATATGTCTTCTAAAGCATGGAAACAATAACTGAAACATTAAGTTCAGAGTCATAAAGTGTCCAATAAATGTTGGCTGAAAAAACAACACCCCAGTAATTGTCTTTCCCCTCTATCCTTTCTTAGACATATTGTAAAGATTACCTAATTTCAACTCATTGTTTATGTTTCCTTATAGAGGGATCTATAATAAGTAAAAACATTTTTTATTATTTAACCAACACATCCTTGAACTCTTAATTCTTCTGGTAGGACACTTGGAAATCTTGGAGCATAGGTGTTAAGTTATCTGAAATATATCAACGATTATTGTATTTAGAGAGAAATTGGATTTTCCCTTTTCTGCTTTGAAGTTCCCTTTCCTCATGAGTCAGACGTAGAAATTTAATAATTAGATTAAAGATAGGGTATTTCCAAGCATAAAATGCCTTAGGCCCCGCAGCATGAAAACATCTTAACTTTCCTTTCAAAAGCCACTAGTCAAGTCCACAAAAATATCTTCAGAAAAATGAATGAAATTATTTGTTTTTACATTTTTCAAGTGCACTTTTTACAAGAGCAAGATTAAGAAAATGTAAGAGAGATTTCTGTGATATAAACGGAAAACTCCAGTAATCCTTTTGGTCTGATTAAAAATTAAAGATGTCAAAGTTTCCTTGTCCCATTTTCACAGAAAAATAGCATGGCTTTTTTCTTTTCTATTCTTTTCTGTTTACCTTCTTTCTTATGTTACTAAAGTAAATTTTAAAAATTCTTTTAGAAAAAAGTTAAAAAGATAAAAAGATCTATATAAGAAAAAATTCATAATCTCATAATTAAGAGGTAACATTTTAAGTATATAAATGGTACTTCCAGCTATATTAATAAATTCTTAGTTTTATAGCCAGGATATTAAACATATAAATATCTTTCCATGTCAGTACATTTGTTTCTATTCTATACATTTTAACAGCTGCATAGTATTTCATTGCTTATACATACATCAATGCCACCAATTCCCTATTGTAATGATGTAATCTGTATACTGCTTATTCCTTGGGCACATCATTAATTATTTATTAATAGCATGAATGAATATAAATTTCAAACATGAGGAACATTTAAGTTAATAGTCTGGTGACTTCATCTGTGAAGATAATTTCATGTTGCCTTTAAAAATATTATCTTAATTTTTCTCCAATAATATAAAGTATTTAAACACAGAATAAGTAAAAATTCCTGCCATTTAATGGACAATCACTCCTAAAAGATTTTATTATGACAAATTTCAAGCATATAGCAAAGCTGAAAAAATCTTACAGTGAATGCCTCTGTACCTTCCCCCTAGATTCTACTATTTACAATTTACTATACTTGATTGATCACTCTTCTGTCATCCCTCTATTTCTTATGGCAATCTAGTTTTAATTTTTATTTTTTAAAGTCAGTTTCTCTTTATTTCCAAGACTGGAGTACAGTGGTACAATCATAGCTCACTGCAGCCACGACCTCCTGGGCTCAGGGGATCCTTCTTCCTCAGTTTCCCAAGTTGCGGGGACTACAGGCATGAGCCCCCAAACATGGCTAATTTGGCAACACAGCTTTAATTTGGAGGAGGAGGAATACGAACAAGGAAGATGAGAAGAAAAGTGGGTGGTGGGTGATGAGAAGGAAAAAATGAAAAGTACTTTGAGGTTCTTTGCAGATTGAGTCACAAATGCTGTTGTTAAATGGAGCCACCGTGAGGCAAGGAATGAACACAAGCATTTCTATCTTTGCTCTGTTTCAATTTCTTAACAGTTCCTAGTCAAACAATTTTCAAAGATGAAAGTCAAAAGGAATTACCTTTTTGTTAAGAATAAAGGAATAGGAAAAGAAACTTTATTAAATGGCATATCTAACAGGAAGTTCTATACCATATTTCTATTAGAAATTGAGGATTATCTAACTTGCTCTGTTTCAAAAGCAAATGTTGATGATCTGTTTTTTTCTTGCAAAGACTGCATTTTTGCATATAAAAAAAAATCCATGCTGAAATGAAGGTTGAAGGCAAGAGACAGTTTTCAGGGTTGTGTTTAAGTAGAGAGACTGTAATAAGCTGCACATAATATTCATAGAGATTGAACTAAAAGTACAGAAGCAAGATGCCCAGATGCTTTACGGAAAAATTGCCTCTAATAAAACATTCCCTTTCCCCATTCCAGTTTTATAAATATTATGAAGCTCCTGGAAACATGAGCAGGACCTCAAATATATTCAACAAGGTAAAGAAGTGTATTTTGGGATATGGTATTAATTTAAAAATCAAATCCTATTTCTACATTTATTCTGCATCCTTGTTCCTGAGATATCACTTACAAGCATAAAATTACAATCTACTTTTAGCTTGACTAAAAATGATGGTTCTTTGGGTGTCATGGAAAAAGAAACCCAAGTATAGAATGTTTTAATACAAATGGTGTCATTTGTTCTGTGCTATAGCTGTTCTGCAAATGAGTCTTTCTAATTCTAGTTAGAAGGTGTTTACTTAGACAACTTCAAAGTTGTTTGCCTTGCCCAAAAAGAAAGTAACAAGAGCAAAGGAGTTAATTTTTAAGTGAGGAGGCCATGTTAAAACATTAGCATTTTTGGCTTCTCCAAAGCTTCAAAATATGGGGAAAAAAAATCAATGAAAATTGCAAGACACGTGCTCAGTCTAATAAATTGTGTCCCAAATCAGGCAGCTCTTAATTTTTTTTTCTTAGCCTGAAGCAACAAGTATCTTGCATGTTATAACTTACTTGTGAAAGGGAAATGACTGAGTGCTTGGATACACATTAGACTTCTTTACTAAAGTTTTTTTGTTGCCTTGTTTTCAAAGCATTTTTTTGAGATATAGCACACCATCTATATTCTATAATTTAAATATAAAAAACTGGAAACAAAAAAGGGCTAAAACTAATGCTTTAGAGATTTTAAAAATACATTCTTTGTTTGAAAAGGTATAAAATCAAGAGAGCAAAAGCAAGATTTTTTCAGAGAAGATTGATGTTTTGTTCATTACTTTTATAGAGACAGTGTAAGAAAATTGAATAGGCAAGATGACTCAAGACAGGGGCATGTGAGAGGGAGGATGAGAATCACAACTTAATGTTTTCATGGGAGGCCTGATAAACAACATTAAGAAAAACAAGCATATCGATGGTCATCTGTCATGCTTTTCAGGGCAATCAACAGTGTAGCCCAGGTTCCATGCTCTGGGTAGCTATGGTTTTCATGCTTGGAACAGTCATCAAGGAACCTACTTATATGCCCAGTATTTGTCTATTTGCTAAGGTTGCATCTCAAAATAAATGAGACATAGTCCCTGTCCTCAAGGAGTTAACAGCTTGTCTAAGAAGAAGGAATGTGTGCTAATTATGTGCAAAGGTATGAGTACCAAAGATAAAGTACTAACTTGAGACATTAGAGAGGACTTCAGAGAGACTTGGGGCATTTCAGTTGAGTCTTTAAAAAGGAGCAGAATGGGCTGGCCAGACAGACAGAATGGGCAGGCCAAGAACAATATGGCATATTTAAGAGAAAATCACAATTAACTCATTTGTGCTTAAAAATAAGGCATCAATGATATTAGAACATCAGACAGACCCCCCAAAACAGGCAAGGCTAGGTGGATAAAGGCCATTGCTTGTTATTTTGGCTTTCTGCAGCCTACAGAAAACATGGTCTGGCTTTACTGTTTAATGAGTTCAGAGTTTCTTAGAGACAAGTACTATCTGAATAGACAGGGCTGTTAATTTTACAATATTACAAAAAAAGCTATTCTTTTATAATGCTACCTGCATCATTTTTATTCTGGATAGATCATATCTTCAAATTTGATGGGATTACTCATAAAATGCCCTGGAGCATTGAACCCCAATTGATACTCACTGCCATTAACAGATTTAATTAAGAAAATAAGTGGAATCAATTGAACTCACTCAGGCATTTTGAACCCTGGTGTTCTTGATCAATAAATCTCTTGAACTACATTGGCTTTTCCTTCTCACTCTCCTTTCCAGACTCCTCTTCCCTTGGTATACCCCTGAAGTACCACGCTCACTAGTTTCTGTCTCTTTGCACCATAGCGAACCACTGAGCATACTTTTCCTGAGATATTACTAAACTCCCTTTCAAATGTATCCATTAAAAATCTCTCCTTTACTTTAATACTTTTACAGGCTTTTAAAAAGTTTTGAGTTCTTGGTGAGAAAACAAGGCCATTAATGATCTGGGCCCTGATTAAGCTGCCAGTCTCATCTTTTGCTACTTTCCATATATCTCCAATATTCCAACCTCTCTAAGCAAATGGCATTTTTTGAATTTACCACACTTTATGTGCCTTTATACAATTTGTTCCCTTTGCTTTAAGCCTATTTCCTTGCCTCAGGAACCCCATCACCTTTCCTCGTTCCAGGCTGAATTTAGAATAAGTATTACTTTTGTAATAATACTTAAAAAAAAAAAAAAGACAGAAGAAACTTCCTTTTTAAAATTCTGTTACTACCCAAAATAACCATTCTTTCTACCACAAACAAAGCTTATTACTACTAACTAGTAAGTAATTTCTTATTATAAAATGATACCTAGGCACAATTCATTACAATAACTCCCCAAAAAGAACCATTGGCTGAAATTGCTTCTGTCTCCCTGAAATAGACACAAAAAATTTTCCTGATCTACATAAACTTGTGGCCAATTAAATGAAAAGAGTATTAGGAGACTGATAAGCACATAACAGGTGCTCAATACAAGTTTAATGAATGAATTTTCTTTGCAGTGATGACAAAATGCATTTCAAGGTATTATGCTAATTTTTGTAGGCTCTAAGTGTGAAAACAACTTAGGTATCAATGCTATGCCTGTATTTGTTAAAACTCTAAAAGAAGCCAACTACAAAACAGGGATGGAAAAGTTTCTAAAAACTTTAGGGAGGAAGTAAGAAAGCAGTTATTTAAAGTGGCAGGAACAGACTTCAAAAGTTAGGAAGGAAGAACAGAATTCCTAAATGAATTCCTGAGAAGATGCACAAAACTAGGCAGCATCACCAAGTTTATACTATAGGTTAGGGAAACTTTGTTTACATTTGGAGATAACTTATTGGAAATACTAAAAATTTAGAATAGTTCTTTTGGTTTTACATTTTTAAAGCTAGTTGCAGGCTAGCATCACTAATCCTCTTAGCTGCACTGACCTCAGAGCATCAATATTCTTGCAACAGTTGGACACTGATCATCTGATACTGCCTCCACCCTGGTCATACATCCCACAGTTCACCATCAGTGTAACAGTGTGATGGCATTTTTACTGATAATTTTGTTATTTATACTATTAGAGCATTAATGAGTTTTATCTGAAAAGACAGTAGAAATTATTAGAACTCATAATCTTAAAAGAGGCCAATATATACTTCCCAAATTGAGAAATAATAACCTCATAAATAACCTCCTTAAACAGTCATTCAACAGATAAGTCAACTAACCAACTTAGCCTACAAAGAACCAGTCTATAAAATAATAGGGACACAAATATATATAACCCTTAATTTCTGTCCCTAATGAACTTACACTTTGTTTAATTAGTACAAACATTATATTTGAGTTTAGAAAATGTCTTTTATTAAACATTGTGCGATATATTTAAAAAATTATAACCATAAATTTAAAAATCCACATATTTCATTAAAACTTCTAAAATGACCGATAATATTTTTTGCTTATATGATACTTTGCAATATATTAGGCACGTGTATATTTGATACATCATCTGACCTCAAAACTGTCGAATTGTCAGGGTGGATGACATTTTCCTTATATTACAAATGAGGACACTGAACACTAAATAG
Organism: Carlito syrichta; assembly: GCF_000164805.1. Lineage (NCBI taxonomy): Eukaryota > Metazoa > Chordata > Mammalia > Primates > Tarsiidae > Carlito > Carlito syrichta. Next base: position 44,685 of record NW_007246113.1, on the reverse strand, counting down.
GTTGCTCAAACTGAGCACTTGCTCAAAGACATAGCTGGTAAGTGGTGAAGCTGGGACCCTAAGGAAGGAATTCTAACTTCTGGTTCAGTCTGCTTTCCAATAGGATTTGTCATTTCTTTAATTAATTGTGATTTCAGACTTTCAATGCTGGTGCCTTTTATATTTGTGAGAGTTCAAGGAAACGAGGTGATTTCTAACAGGAAAATGGGGGTTTCCCTAGTAATTACATCTTAGGGAAAAATTTAATTCTTCAGAGTCAGTCATAAAATGCATTTTATTTCAGTTTTTCCTCTAAATAAAATTTCCAAGAGCAGCCTTATCAGTTAAAAGGCTCAGTTTAAATTTGAATGTCAGTATTTTGGAATATATCACTAAGACATTAGAGGTCTCATAAATCATTCTGTTTATTGAATTGACTTTTGGGCGTCACATTTTCCAAAAAGACACCATTTTCTCACCTTGGGACTTTAGCAACATTTTTGGTATTATAGAAAAGTGACATGGTGAGGTTGAGCAATCAATCTGTTGTAAATCGGATTATCCAGAGGGAAAGAAATGAAAATAGATTGGGAAGATCTTTCATGTTACAGTATTGCAGATGCTGACTGAAAATAGCATGTACCTTTCACCCTTCCATATGTACTTCTGAAGCATCTTTTAAGAAGCTGATAACTAAAAATTGTTAAGGCAAGATGCTGGATTGAGGCATAAAAGTTGGAGAAAGTATAGTCACATTATTTAAGAAGTCAAACTTCTTTGTTTATAGTTTAGATACAGTAAATAATGAAAAATTTAAAACTTTCTTATTTCTGTTTTTTTTTTTCTCTAAGAGGAATAAAACATTTTAACTTCAGAATACCAGAACCCAGAGTTAATTGAACACAAGTATTTTCATTTCATTCAAATACTATTTATACCACACAAAGTAAATATTAATTTCTCTGGTATGTGTGTGTGTGTGTGTGTGTGTGTTTTAAGTTCACAACATCTTCCAAGTTGCCCACAAGACCAAACTGAAATGAAAAAAATAAAAATGTTAACTCTAGAAAATAGTTTAGGTATTCATTTCTTCTTCTTCTTCAGAGGCTTAGGTTAACAATAGTAAGGTATTTTAACCATTTTGTTAACTTTTTGAGGCTATTTAAGTATTCTTCAGTTGGCTTTCAACTTGGTATTTCACAGTAATCAGGTTAAATGCTACTCTAGTAACCTGAAATGGTGAGTGTTAACTTTTCCAAAGTCAAGAGATTTTAAAAATAATTTTTTTTTGCATAGTATTCTAATTTTCATTGCTTTCTTGGATTCCTTTGATTTTTTTCATGTATTTCATTTTATTTTTAAAAATGAAATGCTGAATATCAATGATGACAAGGCCTCAAGTTCTTTGATACTATTGACATTATACTGATATACAGCATTCCATTGAGAAGTGGCATCTCTGTTTGTTCTTCTCTAATCCGAGCTCCATTACTGCTTGCCTTATATCATACAGAAGGATTATTGTATGTACCCTTTTCTGGCAGCATCTACTTCCTTTCTTTTGCGATGCTTGCTCTTAGAACATAGAACCGGGCTTTAAGAAGTCAAGTCTCTCCCACAGATGCTGTATGGGGAACAGACAAGCTCACTGAGCCCTAACTAAGTGCAGAATTATGAATAAAATTAATAACTTGTTTAAAGGCATGAAGCATTGCAATATTTATTTATGCAGCAATAAAGCATCAGAAAGACCTCCCTAACACTGACTTTGTAAGCATTACCACCATCGAATAGTATTTACCAGGGCACTGGTAATTTTTTCCTAATAAAATGGTACTGAATACTATGGCAATAACCAAAATAGAAAATGGTTATTATACTTAGAAGTTAACACTCTAAAGCAGTGGTATTTATTCAAGTTACATAGAGACTATATAAACTTCGGAGCAGTCTTGAATTTCAGTCTTACCGTTCCTTTTCCTTTCTAAAGGTCCTGACCTTGTGTGCCTAACTATAAAGAATGGTGGAATCTCAGCAGCAAGAGATGGGGGAAAGAAAAAGATTCTGTGAATTAACCCAGTTATAGGCATGGATAGGGAAGGGGACAATGACACAAATTAGTATTTAAAAAAGACTTAATCTGGGTAAGTATTGATATCCACACAGGTCTCATTTGATGGGAGCTATTTAGCAGCTACAGTGTTGAGCAGTGGTCTAGCCAGTAGGGTTTAGAAAAAGGGACATACAAAGGGTTAGGTGAAAAAAAGTTGCACTATAGGGAACATATGAGTGGCCATGTATTGTCCTAAGTAACAACAGATGTCAGGTCTAAATAGCAAGGCTACACTGAAATCATACCCGTTGAGAGGTCTGAGTTTACTGACATACATACATTGGTTCAGGGATGGGGCAGGGTCGGGGAAGGCTGGAACTGACATTTTTTCATAAACTGGAATTTTAAATCTTTTTCTCTGATTCTTTCATTAAAATCGCTAGAGAGTAGTTTACTAATTTAGCAAATATTTTAAATCATTTTCTATATGCCAAGTCCTGATCAAGGTGTTGGGACACAACTGAGATGCTTACAGTTCAGTGATGGGAGTTTGACAACAAAAAATTAAATCATATTTGGGACATAAATATATAGGCACTTGCATATCTGATATATCATCTAACCTCAAAACTCTGTCAAGTTGTCAGGGTGGATGACATTTTCCTTATTTTACAAATGAGGACACTGAACACTAAATAGGTTGCTCAAACTAAGCACTTGCTCAAAGACACACAGTTGGTAAGTGACTAGGTAAATATTTTAGATTAGGTAGTCAGGGAAGGTCTCACTGAGCAGGTAACTAAACTGAGATCTGAATAACAAGAAGGAGCCAGCCATGGAAAACAAGATAAAAAACTCCCCATACAAAGGGAACTGCTGATGCACAAGTCTTTAGGTGGAAAGGAGCCAAGGATGTTTGAGGGAGATAACTGAGATATCTTGGAGATGGGTCCCAAGTCTAAACATAACATTTATTTATGTTTCACATATACCATATAAACATAGCCTGAAGGTAATTTTATGCAGTATTTTAAATAATTTTGTATATGACTGCTAAAGGAAAGAGGGAGAAGGTATAAGGGATACAAAACCACCCATTGGGTACTATGCTTAATACTGGGCCTAGGGAGGGCTTGTCAGAAGCCCAGATCTCACCTTCACACAATATACTTATGTAACACATCCTCACATGTACTCCATGTTTCTTTTTTTTTTTTTTTTTTTTTTGAGTTGGAGTCTCAGTCTGTCGCCCAGACTGGAGTGCAGTGGCATGCTCCCGGCCACTGCAGCCTCAACCTGCAGGGCTTGGCGATCCTTCCGCCTCAGCCTTCCACGTAGCTGGAACTACAGGCGCGCGCTACCACGCCTGGCTAATTTTTTGATTTATTGTAGAGATGAGGTCCCGCCAAGTTGCCCAGGTGGGTCTCGAACCCGTGGGCTCAGGCAATTCACTCACCTCGGCCTCCCAAAGCGTGGGATTGCAGGCTGAGCCACCGAGCCTGGCATCCCATGTTTCTAAAATAATAAAAATAAAATAATGATTTTATGCATAAAACAAAGTTTGTGCTAAGTACTTATGTGTGAATTTTCTACTTGCAGTGTCATTTTGGCACACAAAATTTTTCAGATTTCGGAGCATTTCAGATTTTTGTTTTAGGGATGCTTAACCTATATATATGATGTCACTAATGAATATTCTTGTTTGTTGGTATTAGTACTACTGAATCATTACTATGGGCTAAGCATTTAAAAAAAAATTTGAATCCTTTTCATAATAGCTCAGTGAGGTTGGTACTGTTATCTCATTGTTAGATGAATAAATATAAACAAAAATAATTAAGTAACTTGCCTTGGTCACATAGTTACTCCATGGAACCAGAATTTGAATCCTGCTAGTCTCACTTCAGGGCCTGAGATCTTACCTACCCCCAAAGGTCACAAATCCTTATCAGTAAGACATTTTAACAAGGACCCAAATATGCATAGTACTGTTAATTTGTCTAATAAGTAATAGTAACATTTGCTGTCTTTTTAAGAAAAAAAAGTAGAACTCTTTTGTACTTTAGCATAAACTATGCTGCTTCCTTTTGTAGTACTGTAGTTTAATCTGTTTTTTCTGACACTAGAAAATTTCTCATCATTATTAAACATCATTATTTTGATAATATATTTAATTCTTATCTAAAATCAGCATGAAAGGCATGCTAAGTCTGTTTTTCATGGAAACATTGTGTGGTAGGAGTGTTGAAGTTAAAGCATATATCTAAAAGTCGCTTCAATATAGGATAAAATTTCAAGATATCTTGGTGGTTATTATATATCCAGGGCAAGTGCTTCTTTGGTCACAGCCAAAGTTCAATAAATACTAATTCTCCTATGGTTTTACTGCTTAGACCTTTAACTACAAAAGCAGTGACCAATAGCTGATTAAAAACTATAGTGCATGAGCATGTGCAAACACATGTATGCAAAATAGCCAAACAGTCAACCAAATAATCAAAGTAATAACAGCACTCCTGATAGTTACTTGTTAAAGAAATACTTTCTAGATTCAGATAACCATTAAAAAGAATTTTCAGAAACCCAGAAGAGAGGAACCTGAAAGTAAATCTGAAGTAAATTAACTGTGAACTAACTCTCTCTCTGTCTCTCTCTCTCTCTCACATCTCTCATGGTTTGAAATATCATATCTGCACTAATAAAACCCGAATCTATACGTTGTTCAGCTAACACTGCTCTCTGAAACTCTAGATCAGATTTTCCAATTGTGTTCTTAACATTTGTCTATACCATTCAGGGACTTCAAGCCAAACATGTTCAAAATCTGGACTCATTTATCTTCCATCATAAAATCTGTTTCTCTTCTGATACCCTCTCTGTTAATGATACCACCATCCTCCAAACAAAGCCATATCTTCAGTTCACACTCTTATTTCTCACTAATACTATTGTGATAGAGCATTCTGCCCTAATTAAACATTCTCACCCTTTCATGTCCATTCTTTCTAAAATGTAAGTATGTTCATGCTACTCCCCTTCTTAAAGCCTTCATTGGTTCCCAGAAACTTTGTTGTCTGGTTCAGCTCATTTCCTGTCACTCCTTTACTCCCATATTCTCACCATTCACTAATCAGACGGAACTACCAGTTATTTTCCAACCACATCATACTCTATCATCTTTCTGAAGTTTTAAACATAATATTATCTTTGTTGTGAATACTACTATTTCAGAAATTCCAATTTGTTTGTGGAACACTAGTCTCTCAAGATATTAAGAGGAAAGAGATATACAAATATATTGAAAGGGAAAAAATAGTGGGTTCCACTATTAGGTAGTTTTAGAAAATTAATATATTTTCTGATTTGTTTTTGAGAATCACAGTACCCACCAGCATATTAAAGGCTCTAGGGAATCTTGAAGTATAGAAACTGATTTAACTCAGAATAACATAGTGATGGCCCAAATTACTTGATAACTAAATGCTTTTACTATCTGATTATCATTAGGGACTATTTTAGGAACCTGCTTTAGGAAACATTGATTTATCCCGATGCTTTGCTTAAAAAAGCCTATGTACTTTTTATAAAATCCAATTCTAATGAATACAGCGAATCAACAAAGACATGGACTAGATTCTTTAGACTGCAAACCCTTCCACCTCAGGACAACTATATTTCCCAGGGACCTCCAGGAATTACTTAACATACAAAACTCAGTTACATACTAGTAAGGTTCAAGTCACTGAGGCAGCAAAAAAAAAAAAAAAAAAAAAAGACATCAAAATAATTATTTTCCTTGAAACTGAGAGCTATAACAGCTATGTTTAGAACCTAAAATATATTAGTTATATTTTCTTGAACATTAACTTAAAAAAGAAAACAGCATAACATATATAACGTACACTTTAAAAATATCCTGAATGCCGGGCATGGTGGCTCAGGTTTGTAATAATTCCAGCACTTTGGGAGCCTGAGACTAGAGAATTGCCTAAGCCCAAGGGTTTGAGCCAGCCTGGGCAACTTGGTGAGACCTCTTCTCTACAATAAATCAAAAAATTAGCTGGGCATAGTTGCACAGGCCTGTGGTTCCAGCTACTTGGAAGGCTGAGGCCGAAGGGTTACCTGAGCCCAGCAGGTTGAGGCTGTGGTGACCATGAGTGCGCCACTGCTCTCCAGCCTGGGCGACAAAGTGAGACTCCAAAAAAATATATATACACACACACACACACACACACACACATGTATATATCTATCTATCTATCATATATATCTATATATATCCTGAGAACATAAAGTCAAAAGTCGTGTTCATTATTTAAAGGTGACACATTACTTAAATTACATACCAAAACAGTGAACAGCAAATTGCTTATGAGAACTTTTTTTTTTTTTTTTTGAGTAGGAGTCTCACTCTGTTGCCCAGGCTGAACAGTGGCACGCTCACGGCTACTGCAGCCTTGACCTGCTGGGCTCAGGTGATCCTTCACCTCAGCTTTCTAAAAAGCTGGAACCACAGGTGTGCATCACTATGCCCAAATAATTTTTTGATTTATTGTAGAGATGAGAGGCCTTGTCAAGTTGTCCAGTCTGGTCTCAAACCCCTGGACTCAGGCAATCCTCTTGCTTTGGCCTCTCAAAGTGCTAGCGTTACAGGTATGAGCCACCACACCTGGCTGCTTTTAAGAATTCTTAAAGATAATGTTTAAAATTTAACATTTCTGATATCCAATAAAAAATACAATATAAACACCTATTGTCTTCTCTAAAATCTATCATCTGATGTTAGAAAGATAGACATCGTAGCATGAGGGCATTTATAAGTAATACCACATATCTGCATACCTAGAACATGCATGAAAATTATCTCACTCTATAAAACAGGGATGCATATCTTGGTGACTTATAAGAACTGCTAAAACTGCAGTCTTATATATTTCTTCTCATAATTTAAATCCAACATATATATGATATACAGAGAAACCAAATAAATAGAACAAAAAACACCAAAGAGATGGTGGTAAGTCAAAATTTTCCATTTATTTTCATTAGTTTACTCTAATCTTATATAAGCATGTGATTCATTTTTATTTTTAAGTCAATAAAAGTCAGAACTTTTTCCCTTCACTAACTAAAATAGGTAGACTTTCTAGAGGATCATGTAGGACAGTAAAATAAATACTTTTTTTTACTGATGACCTTCAAATTCATAAATGGATGATTTAATAAAAGACCCATGCCTTTATTTAATAAAAGAAAAAAAAAGCTAGGTCAGCATCTGAGAATTTTAGTTGCCTTTTAAGGAATTATATCCAAATGCTGAGAAAAACATATTGGGATTAATAGTAAGAAGCAGCAAAACTATAATTGACCCACTAATTTATACAATCCACAAAAAGACAATGTCTTTGCTAAAGATACTTTTAAAAAATGGTAAATAATACTTCAAGATGAAAAAAGAGTAGTTATAAAAGTAAGATTTTCATTAGCAGTGGGGGGAAAAAGACTTCTTTTCTTTCCATCATTAACAGAAGCATAAGAGGAATTCCAACAGTTAATTCCACAGATGTTTCTTAGGTGCCTATTATGTGGTAGACACTGTTCTAAGGGTTGGAAATATAGCAGCCCTTGCTAACATGGAGCACACATTCTAGTAGGGGTAGACAGGTGATACATGCACACACACATAACAAATAAACACATACTAAAGCAGGGGTTATGAAGAAAACTTAAAAGAGAAGGGTGAGAAAGAGTAAGCTTATTATAGATAGGCTGATTTGAAAGGGCCTTTGATAAGGTGACATTTGAGATCTGAATGAAGCGAGAGAGTGAGGTATATGGATTATCTGGGGAAAGTTTTCCAAACAAAGGGAACAGCAAGCATACAGTAGTCCCTCCTTATCTTTGAGAATATGTTCAAAGACACCCCCACCCCCCAGTGGATGCCTGAAACATCCAATAGTATCGAACCTGATTGCAGTCAATCAGAACACATTTCTGTTCATGTCTTCCACCCACAAATGTAATGATTTTTCCATCTTAGCTAAGCACTTATCACACACTGCAGCCAAAACTTTGGCAGTTTGAAGTATGACAGCAAAACAAATTCGTTTCTTCTTTATAATTTTATAAATAGAAGATTTTTCTAGGCAAGAAAAATCTTTTAAAGGCAAGATCATATACCTTTTCACTGAAAGAAGGCACTTTTATGGCCTCTCTTTTGCATATCTAAATTGCCAGCATTACTACTCTTGTCCTTTGGTCCATAATTAAGTAAAATTAGGGTTACTTGGACACATGCACTACAATATTACAGCAGTCAATCTAATTCGAGATGGCTACTAAGTGACAAACAGGCCAGTAGTATGTACAGTGTGGACATGATGGACAAAGGAATAATTCACATCTTGGGTGAATAAATGAGATGGTTTCAGATTTTTATCATACTATTCAAAATGATTTATAATTTAAATCTTACGAATTGTCTATTTCTGGAATTTTCCATTTAATATTTATGGACCACAGTTGACCACATGTAACTAAACTGCACAGTGAAACTGTGGGATAAGGGGGGACCACTGTAATTAGTGATTTGGAGACTGACAGGAAAGATCAAAGGAGCCAGAGGCCAGAGTAGTCAAGGTTTTATCATCTATACAGATTGGATTTCATTTTAAATTAGATAAATTTGGGGGCATTATTTGGTTTACATTTAAAAAGAGCTCTCTATAGGAAAGCAAGAATAGAAGCAAGGAGTCTATGACACAGCTGCAGTAGTCAAAGCTAAACATGATAGTTGCTTAGACTAAGGATAGATGAAAGTAGTGAGAAGTGATTTGGTCTGCTGTATATTTTTAAAAACTGAGCTGACAGAATTTGCTGATAGATTGATATAGAGAGTAAAAGAAAGATAAGGTCAAAAATGACACCAGAGTTTTGGGGCTGAGTAATTAGAAGCAAACTGCCATATATTGAGTTGTAGTAGAGGTATTAGTTGCTGAAGTGTTTCGTGTTTAGAGGTTTAGAAGAAGAACCATTCTACTGGTTTTTCAGAGGTGAATTAAAGAAAATATTTCAAGAAGAAAATGATCAATTTTGTCAAATGCAGCTGATATACCAAATAAGATAAGGATTAAGACTTGTCCATTAGATTTAGAAAACAGAAGTCATTGGTGACTTTGACAATGGCAGTTCTGTTAAGAGTGATGGGGCAGAAGCCTGATTATCATGGGTTCAAGAGAGAAGGAGGAAAGCTAATAAATATGCACGGCATAATAGAAAGATCACTATTTTACAGTGACTATTATAATAATTGATTTGGGTAAGAATCATCAATGGATACTAAAACAATTTGGGGAAGACGGCTGGGGAACAAGACAAAGGAGCTCTCCTGAGACTATTTATTATTAAAATAAAAACCAGTATGCTTACAATAGTGACATTTGACAGATGCCATCTTAAACCAAGTAATCAAACTTCTCACAATGTGTCACACTGGGATCATATGTTCCCTGCTATGGTGTACTCAAGAGATATATCAGCTCTGTAGTAGGCTAGCCAAAACATATAAGAGATATTCTATTGTAGTTTTGCCAATAGTTTAACTTTCATCTAATAGAGGAATCTAAATCCAAACTGAAAACATTGTATAAAATATTCTTCTAAATTCTGAAAAAATTCTTCAAAACTTCTAAATATTAAAAAACTTCAGGGCTTCTTAAAAGTAATGCATAATTCTTGATTGGCTATTAAAAGTGAGAGTGCTATTGGACAGTTAGGAGAATTTGAAAATGGGCAGTGTGTACCATAACAGTATTTGTATCAATGTTAAATTTCCTACATGTGATAATTGGATTGTGGTTATACAGGAGAATGCCCTTGTTTTTAAGAGAAAAAAGAGAAGACAAAATAATAAAAATTGGTGAATACATACAAAGGCTAAATGGGTATTCATTGTACTACTTTTGCAACTTTTAAAAAATGAGTTTGTAATTTTTAACAAAAGATTGAAAGAGGAGAGTGGAGGAAGAGAAGATGAAAGCATAGACTTCTAAGGAGTTTTGTTAAAGGGGAATACATAAATGGAGAGGTAGGTGTAGTGGGGTTAAGGAAGGATTTTAAAGATACCTTAGCATTTTTGTTATCTGTCAGGCACGATTGATGAGGAAAACAATTGAGGACATGAGATACAGTGCACAGTGAAGGACTTGGGCTTAAAGGGAGTATGACCGGTTGGGCCTGTAGTGTATGGATATAGAAACAACTATGTTGGTGCATTTGCTAATGGAAGTATGTAGAAACTCCTTCTAATTGTTTCTATTTTATCTCTGTGAGTAAAGAGAGAAGGGAAGGAAGTATTGAGAGTTTGAAGAGGAGATAATATGAAATAGTTATATATACTGAGTTGACTCAGAAAATCTGTATAAGAATTGATGGTACTAAGGACCCATTTCCTAATGAAGATCTATGTAAAGATGGAAGAAATCTTAGAATTCATTTAAATAATACAGTTATCTTATAGGCAAAAACCTCCAAATATTTTGATTTTTATTCAATTTATGGGAAAATTTAAGTTTAAATTATGAAAGTAGGGAAAACAGATAATGTGGAAAACATAAACATGGTTATTTAAATAAATAAACATGACCAAATACAAAAACAGTACTAAGAATATAAACCATTAATTAGAATCTTCCAACATGGCAGTGCTATTGACTATCTTAACATTAACTATCTTCATTTGTACTAGAGTCATTCCAGTTAATCTTTTAAGGGATTCTTTTAAGGGAGACTGTAAACTCCTATATCTTATTCAATTCTATACTGACTCTATATCTCCTTGTACCTAGTAGATTTTCAAGTATGTTTATTGAATCAAGCACTTCAGTAAGCCAGAAGCCTATTAAGGGTATGGTGTTAATCATCAGACATTAAGAAAGGAGAGGTAAGTGAAGAAGGGACACAGGCAGAAAGTGATATAATGCAAAATCTGTTTCTTCATTGATCAAATATACAGATGAAGCAAACTGGACTCAATGCTGACTGACATTCAAAAATTGTTAACAAATGCAATGGAAACATTTCTAAGAAAACAATGCTTCATACATGTATGAATAATAAGGAGGGAAGGAAGGCAAGGGCAGAAGGAGGGGGTCTGTAATAACTGGTAATTTATAAATTCTCACATAACAAGGGGATCTTAAAGAAGTAAAACTTTCATTGCTTCACTTTAGTGCAGTGCCAGTTTTTAAAAATCCTTTCCTGACCCATTTTCAGCACTGAAAAGGGTACATTGTTTGATTTGGGTATTAGCTTTTAAGGAGATTAGTTTTCAGGAAAAGTAAAGCATTTTGCATATAAAGAGGATCCCCGATACAAGGTATTAGAGTGTACTCTGTTCCCAAACCACCTGCTAAAAAACAGTAAAGACCAAATGAAATCCAATATCTAGTCCCTCCAAAAATTACAGGTGAAATAAAAAATCATTGTGTATAAAAAGATTTCTAGTTGAAAAAATTTTAAAACCTTTGAAAATATACGTCTTCTAGAGGTTTAAAAAAGAGAAGCTGAGTCCTCTTATTCATAAGCAAAAAATGAAAATTAATAGATTTTTCTTCTTAATCATAGATGTCAATCTGCATTAGATTATTAATTATGGGTTATAACGCAATTAAAATACAAAAACAATGGAGAAATGCATAAAGCTTCTAAATCTTCATATAATTTTTCTTAAAGACGTCTGGCTTGATCTTAACCCATCAGAAAAACTTGTCCATATAGTCCATGTGAGTAGAGATTTGTTTTTATCTTAGCCATATCAATTTTTTTTTTTTGTTTTTTTTTTTTGAGTTAGAGTCTCACTCTGTCACCCAGACTGGAGTGCAGTGGCCGCTCCCGGCCACCGCAGCCTCGACCTGCTGGGCTCCGGCGATCCTTCCGCCTCAGCCTTCTGAGTTGCCGGAATTACAGGCACGCGCTACCATGCCCAGCTGAGTTTTTTTTATTTATTGTAGAGATGAGGTCTCGCCAAGTTGCCCAGGCGGGTCTCGAACCTGTGGGCTCAGGCAATCCACTCACCTCAGCCTCCCAAAGGTGCGAAATTACAGGCTGAGCCACAGAGCCTGGCTAGCCATATCAGTTTTAACACTCCATTATAACAAGTATTTTATAATATTCCTCTTAATTATACTGCATTGAAAGTCAAAAATAATTTAGTTTATCTACTGATGTAATCTAAATAAAAATAAATAAAATTACTTAATTATAATATAAAAATAAATAAATTCAGTATTTTATAATTTAATGCAATGTTTTGTTACTTGAATTTTGCTCTTCACTAACTCAAAGCACTATAAATTTTAGAAGACAGGTTTTTACGGAGCGTGTTCTAATTTAGGGGATTAGACTTCTATTTGAATAATTCCCTCAAAAAAATCATCTTACATATACTAATATCCAACACTCTAATATATAAAAGAGTTTCTTTAGATAAATAAATGAATTCAATATTGTTTTTTAAATGTTTCCTAAATTAAAAGTAAAATAAAAAAATGTTTCTTGATATAGTCAATTGGCTATTTGTACATTTTATTTTGTAATAATAACAATGATGAGTCATCTATCTGGTATTTTTGGAAAGTTTCTCATAACTAAATACTTTAAAATAACAACATACCTCTTAAGAGCCAAAATGTTTTTGTTATTAAATATTTCATACATACACATATTTTAAACATATGAGTAATAAGTGATAATAATGGCAAAATGAAGAGTGAAGGATCTAATAACCAGCTTAAAAAAACTGAAAATTAGCAATCGTCTTGAAGTTCTATGTAGTCTCTTCTCAATTGTTTCATGCCTTGAAATACCACTATTCTAAATATTGTCTTCTATTGGTTTTCTTTGTTAGTTTTGCCACATACATATATACTTCTAATAATATATCATTTAGTTTTGAATATTTATAAACTTTAGATAGATGAATTTCTATGTATACTTTTCAAATTGTTTTCCACACACCATTATGTTTGCGAGTTTCATATATGTGGATATATAACACTATATTTTATTTCAACTACTTTAAGTATTCCATTGTAGAGCTACAATATATTTTATCCATTCTTCTGTGAATAGTCATTTGGAATTTTTCCATTTTTTTCTGCTGTTACTACAAACAACCTAAAACATTTTTATTTTTATTACTTTTATTTTTTTTTTTGAGTTGGAGTCTCACTCTGTCGCCCAGACTGGAGTGCAGTGGCCGCTCCCGGCCACCGCAGCCTTGACCTCCTGGGCTCCGGCGATCCTTCCGCCTCAGCCTTCCAAGTAGCTGGAACTACAGGCGTGAGCTACCACACCCGGCTAATTTTTTTTTTTTTTTTATTTACTGTAGAGATGAGGTCTCGCCAAGTTGCCCCAGCAGGTCTCGAACCCACGGGCTCAGGCAATCCACTCGCCTCAGCTTCCCAAGGTGCGGGATTACAGGCTGAGCCACCGAGCCCGGCTAAAACATTTTTTATAACTTTGAAATTTCTTATATGTTTATTGACTTTCTTGGAAAAACTTGAATATAATTTAATCTTTTCTTAATGGTTCCAAGTTATATTTATGAATATCAATTATAGACAATATAGCATTATAATAATGCCCTTAGAGGTTATAGAAGTATAAATTCTAATTTTTATTAGAAGTAGTCAATTTAGTCTGCTTTTTATAGTTCTTCTGTCTTCTCTCTCATTTTCGGGCTATTGGCAAGTAGCTTCTCTTGATGCTATCAGCCTTCCAAGTAGCTGGAATTACAGGCGCACACTACCACACCCAGCTAATTTTTTTTTTTTTTTGATTTATTGTAGAGATGAGGTCTTGCCAAGTTGTCCAGGAGGGTCTCGAACCTGCGGGCTCAGGTAATTCACTCACCTCAGCCTCCCAAAGCACAGGATTACAGGCTGAGCCACCGAGCCCAGCTCTATCAATGTTTATTCTAACATTTTCTATTTTCAATTTCCTCCCTGTAAAACTGGAGGCTAGCCAATAAAACTTGAGAACAGTGCCAACAAAAAGAAAAAAGAAGGCTAAATGGGAACTTTTCTCAGGAAAATGTGTGTTATCATATGAGATAAAATGGTATTGTGGTAGGAACAAAGGTTTTGAAGTTCACGTCTGTTTCCACACAGGTGTACATTGTAATCTCTGATAATCTTTTGTATTTCTTCAGGATCAGTTGTGACTTCATCTTTTGCATTTCTGATTGTGTTTGTTTGGGCCTTTTCTCTCTTTTTCTTGGTCAGTCTAGCTCAGACATTCAAAAGCTGTCTAACTTTGTCAAGTTACGAAATCTTTTTGAGTATTTACTTTCTCATCTGGAAAATGTAAATAACAATATCATTTGATAAGCCTGTTGCAAGAAATACACAGCACCACAGCAAGAGTCCCAGCAAACCAGTGGCCTTCAGTAAATGTAGGCTGCTTATCCCTCACGTCCACTCACCTTGGATGAGAGGGTGGTATTTGCCTAAATACTTCAAAAGACTACAGACTTTTTGGCTTATCTCCTGGTTCACAGATACATTCTACATAGTCCCAGACATATGGCAACATTCATAGAGATGTGGTATTATTATAGCTTTAAAAACATAGCAAACACCTCATTATAAATGTTAAGAAGCAGAATTGCTACTGTAGAAGAACTGGATTATGGCTTAAGAAAAACCTTTTAAATGTGAAGAGGGCAGAGAGATAAAAAGAAGAGTCAGAGAAGAGAAATACGAGAATTTTGGTAAAGAGACAATGAAAAGTAAATTTATGGGCAACCAGTGTTCCTGAAGAGAAAATCAGAATACATGGAATGAAAACTTTATGCAAGATATAAATTGTCTTAAAGAAAGGAAACTTGAGCCGGGCTCGGTGGCTCAGCCTGTAATCCCGCGCCTTTGGGAGGCTGAGGTGAGTGAATTGCCTGAGCCCGCGGGTTCGAGACCCGCCTGGGCAGCGAGACCTCATCTCTACAATAAATCAAAAAATCAGCCGGGCGTGATGGCGCATGCCTGTAATTCCGGCTACTCGGAAGGCTGAGGCAGAAGGATCGCCGGAGCCCAGCAGGCTGAGGCTGCGGTGGCTGTGAGCAGCCACTGCACTCCAGTCTGGGCGACAGAGTGAGACTCTAACTCAAAAAAAAAAAAAAAAAAAGACAGGAAACTTTCCTAGACAGAAGATAAATATGAATTATATTTCAAAGAGCTCACCTGGTATGGCAAAAGTAAGAGACTACTGCCTTTAAGTATCCTAAAGAAAAAAAAAATTGAACTTAGAGGTTTTGATTTTTAGTACAGTGAGTCCTCTACATACGAATGAGTTCTGTTCTGATGTTACTATTTTTGTTTGTTTGTTCGTTTTTTGTTTTTGAGTTGGAGTCTCACTCGGTCGCCCAGTTGGAGTGCAGTGGCCGCTCATGGCCACCGCAGCCTTGACCTGCTGGGCTCCGGTGATCCTTCCGCCTCAGCCTTCCAAGTAGCCGGAATTACAGGCATGTGCTACCATGCCCGGCTGATTTTTTGATTTATTGTAGAGATGAGGTCTCGCTGCCCAGGCGGGTCTCAAACCCACGGGCTCAGGCAATCCGCTCAGGCAGCCTCCTAAAGGTGAGGGATTACTGGCTGAGCCACCGAGCCCGGCTTGATGTTACTATTATAATTGTTTTGGGATAATACTAACTAAACCATGGAACACAAACTTAATTGATAAATGTTGCATGTGTTCTGACTGCTACTGAGAGGCTATGCCCCTCATCTCTCTCCCTTTCCTCAGGCCTCCCTATTTCCTGAGCCACAACCATATTTAAACTAGGCCTGTGTGATGACTACTTATGTACCTAACCCTGAACTGTACCCCACATCTTTAAAATAAAAAAAACTAAAAACAAATAAATAAAGATTTTTGACAACCGTGTGTCAAGTAATTCTATCAGTATGTGCTCATTTTATTTATTTGTGTAACATTTCGGTAATTCTCACAATATTTCAAACTTTTCATTATTGTGATATTTGGTATGGCAGTCTGTAATTAGTCAACTTTGATGTTACTATTATAATTGTTTTGGGGTACCACTAACTGCACCCATGTAACACACACTTAATTGATAAATGTTGCATGTGTTCTGACTGCCACTGAGAGGCTATACCCCTCTTCTCTCTCCCTCTCCTCAGGTCTCCCTATTTCCTGAGACACAATATTGAAATTAGGTCAATTAATATCCCTACAATGGTCTCTACATATTCAATGAAAAGAAGAGTCACACATCTCTCACTTTAAATTAAAAGGTAGAGATGACTAAGTCTAGTAAGGAAAGCATGCCATATGCTGAGATACCTTTTGCACTAGTTGGCAAAGCTGTGAATGCACAGAAAAAGTTCTTAAGGGAAATTAAAAGTGCTACTCCAGTGAATGCATGAATGATAAGAAAACAAAACAGCCTTATTGCTGACATGGGAAAGTTTTAGTGGTCTGAATAGAAGGTCAAACCAGTCACAACATTCCCTTAAGCCAAAGGCTAATCCAGAACAAGACCCTAACTCTTTAAAATTCTATGAAGGCTGAGAGTGGTGAGGAAGCTGTAGAAGCAAAGTTGGAACCTAGCAGAGGTTGGTTTATGAAGTTTAAGAAAAGAAGTCATCTCTGTAACATACAAGCGTGGGGTAAAGCAGCAAATACTAATGTAAAAGTTGTATCAAGTTATCCAAGATCAAACTAAGATAATTGATAATGGTGGTTTCACCAAATAACAGATTTTCAATGTAGACAAAACAGCCTTCAACCGGAAGAAAATGACATCTAGAACTTTTACAGTTAGAGAGGAGAAGTCAATGCCTAGCTTGAAAACTTCAAAGGATAGGCTGATTCTCGGACTTGTACAGCTGGTGATTTTAAGTTGAAGTCAATGCCCACTTACCACTCTAAAAATCCTAAGGATCATAAGAATGATATTAAATCATCTCTGCCTGTGCTCTAGAAATAGAACAACAAAGTCTGGGTAACAGCACATCTGTTTACAGCAAGGTTTACTGAATATTTTAAGCCTGTTGTTGAGACACCTGAATCGCTGATTCCAACCCTCATGGATGACTCAGGAAAAAAGATTCCTTTTAAAATATTACTGCATATTACCTGATCACACAAGAACTCTGATAGTGATATACAAAATTAATGATGTTTTCAAGCCACTAACACATTCTGCAGCCCATAGGTCAAGCAATCTTATTATTTAAGAAATACATTTTGTAACACTATAGCTGTCATAGGTAGTGATACCTCTGATGAATTTGTGAAACGTAAGTTGAAAACTTTTGGAAAGAATTCACCATCCTAGAGATCCGGGGAAGATGGTGGCCGAGCCAGTCGGTCTATGCTAATCTCAGTGTGAGTGAGTGAGTGAGTGTAAGGAAAATTTTGTGTATGTGCTCGTGAGTGAGTGGGTGTGTGAGAGGCTGACTGAGTAAGGGCTAGGGATCTACCAGCCAGGGCTCTTCTGGTGAAGTGTCTGGTACCACAGCTGCTGGGCTTGGACCCTAGCGATTCCTGGGACGCAGAAGCCAAGTGCCATTTTCTTTCCTTTCTTTCTTTTTTTTTTTAAATCAGCAAACCCTTCCTGGGAAGAAAATGCTGGGAAAGACTGTCTAAGTGGGGGCTTGTGAGAAAGTGATCAGGCCCTTGGTGCAACAGCTGGTGCTGCAGCTTCTCTGCTTCGTCCCTGGCTCTTCCCAGGTCACAGAAGTCGAGAGCCATTGTTTTTTTTAAATGGACAAAAGTTTTCCTGTGGAAAAGTGGTGGGGAGAAACTATTGCCCCAGGCTCTCCCTCACCATTGCAGCAGGAGAGACTGCCAGCTCCAGGCTTTGCCTCACCACTTTAGCGCCTGGCAGGTCACTGGCAGCAGGGGCTACAGAGGGAGTCCAGAGGCGAAGTCCCATGGAAGAGGATGAGAGGCACTCCACCACCAGATTAAAGGAGAGGCAGAAAAGTGCTCTGACTTGCTCACCATGGAGCAACAGACCCGATCTCTGTGACTGGTGGGTCAACTACTCAGGGATTGATTGTGAGTTTCAGGTGCCCCATCCCCTACTCTGATCCAGCTGCAGGACAAAGGGTGTGGCCAGAAAAGGAGGAGGAAGAACTCCAAAGAGATCAGTGGTGAGTCCAGGGCTGACGCCAAACCCCCTCCTCCCCAGCAATCCTCTAAACATCAGACCCATATGACTGGGTCACAAGTGAGAGGGACAAACTCAGGCAGAGCCTGGATATTAGTCGTAACAGAACTCCATTCTAGGATAGGCCTGGCTGGGGCACCCCCACGAGTACATACCTGGGGAAGTGACAATCCCGCACCTTCCCACTGGAGGAGATCTCCCTAACCATATAAGAGTGGGAGGAGAGGACTGCAGCCCAACCCACCTCCACTGCCCCTCCTCCTTCCCTGCTCTGAATACTGAGGAGAGAGTGAAAGACGTGGCTCTGCAGGAGAGAACTGATTAGAGGAACAATTACAGAGTCTGCCACAAGAGGGCAGGGTTTTTTTGTTTTTGTTTTTTTAATTTCCAATTAAAAAAAAATTTTTTTTTAAATTTTTTGACTGTTAGTTCATTTATTTTTTTTTAAGTATTTTTCCTTTGTGCATGAATGTGTATGTGAGTGTTTGACTTGCATCTCCCCTCAATTCTTTTTTCTTTTCTTTTTGTTTCTTCCTTCTTCTATTTGTCATTTTCTGTTTATGTGTGTATGTGAATGATTGAGTATTCATCTTTAAATTTTGTTGTTGCTGTTGGTTTGTTTTTGCCCTTTTGTTCTTCTGGGTTTTTTTTATTTTTTATTTTCATGTTTTATATTTTAAGGCATGTGTCAATATATGTGTGAGGGTTCGACCTGAATTCCTTTTTTATTTTTTCCCTCTGGTCTTTGTTTTTCTTCTCTATTCATTTTGAGCTAGGCATGTGTGTGTGTGTGTTTAGTTTTCTTGGTCTTTTTGTTGTTGCTGTTTGTTTTGTTTCACTTTGTTGTTATTCCAGTTTGTTTTGGGGTGTGTATGTATGTGTGTGTGTGGGGGGTGTGTGTGTGTTCAATTGTTTTTGCATTGGTTTCTACTTTGCATTGTCATATAGTGTGATGGTGGGGAGTGGGTCTCATGGAACACATACCACAATAAGTGAACATTGTAATTTGCAAGTAGTTTCTGAATCCTAGACCCCATCCCCTACTTTATTCAAATTTCAAAAACCACAAGAGACAGCAAAGCATCCCATCCACCATACTATTTCAAAATAGAACAAATCCAGAGCCCGGATCAGGGAAGAATAGAGGCCTGAGCAACCATCAGAAGGGAAAGCCTCTCCCACTGACACTGAATAACAGAACCAAAGAGAAAAACAAGAGATCTGCCACAAATGAGGAAAAACCAAAGGAAGACCACAGGCAATTTCAAGTGTACCAAAGACAAAACTCCTAAAAAATCAGACCTTGGTGTCCAAACAATGGAAGTCACCAATGACTTGCCCCAGAATATGACAGGGATTAGGAATGGATGGAAAGAGTATTGAATAAGACTCAAGAAAGGCAAGATACAACACTGAAAGAGCCTGTAACAGAGATTTTGGCAATACAAAAATTTCATCCAGGATATAAATAACAAGATGACAAGCATGGAAAGCAGAATTAATCTAGTTGAAGAAAGAATCTCAGAACTTGAAGACCAGAACATGGAATAAACCTGATCTGTAAAAAACATAGAAGACTCAGAAAGAAAGAACAAAGCCTACAAGAGATGTGTGATTATATCAAGAGGCCGAACGTATGCCTGATTGGTATCCCAGAAGAAACGGAAATTTGGAGCAAGTATTCCAGGAGGTAATCCAAGAAAACTTTCACCATCTCACCAGAAATGTGACCAGCCAAGCATAAGAGATACAGAGAATCTCCACAAAACATCAAATGAGAAGACCAACCCCTAGACACATAGTAATTTGCCTACACAAAGTAGTCACAAAAGAACAAATTCTAAAGAATTCACCATCCTAGATGCCATTAAGAACAATCATGATTCATGACCATGAATGGATCATGGCAATCACAGTATCAATATTAACAAGAGTTTGGAAGAAGTTGATTCCAACCCTCATGAATGACTTTGAGGGGTCTAAGACTTCCATGAAGGATAATGTAGTGGAAAGAGTATGAGAACTAGAATGAGGAGTGGATCTTGAAGATGTGATTGAATTGCTGCAATCTTATGATGAAACTTTAATGGAAAAGAAGTTGCTTCTTATGAATGAGCAAGCAAAGTAGCTTTTTAAAAATGTTTTTTAAAAATATGTTTTATTTTAGAGATGTGGGGTATAAGTGGACAACATACAGGTAAAGTGTGGGCCTCCCTTTGGTCTCCACTTTGCCTAGTTTGAGATTAGGAACCCATATTGCTGCAAAGTGGCTTCTTGAAACGCAATCTATTCCTGGTGAAGATGCTGTGAACATTGTTGATATGACAACATTTAGAATATTCCATAAACCTAGTTGATAAAGCAATGGCAGGGTCTGAGAAGACTGACTAACAATTTGGAAAGAAGTTCTATTGTGAGTAAAATGCTGTCAGACAGCATTGCATGCTTCAGAGAAATCTTTCATAAAAGAAATCAATTGATATGGCAAATTTAATCATTGCCTTATGTTTTAAGATTGCCACAGCCACCTCAACCTTCAGCAACCACCACCCTAATTAGTCAGCAGCCATCAACATCGAGGCAAGGCAGAAAGATTAAAATATGCTAAAACTCAGGTGATTATTAGCATTTTTCTTGCAATATTTTTATTTTATTTATTTATTTTTTTAAATTAGAGTCCCACTCTGTTACCCAGGCGGGAGTACAGTGGCATGCTCATGGACACCACAGCCTCGACCTGTGGGACTCAGGCGATTCTTCCTCCTCAGTCTTCCAAGTAGTTGGAACTACAGTCATGCACCACCACACCTGGCTAATTTTTTGATTTATTGTAGACATGAGGTCTCGCCAAGTTGCCCAGGCTGGTCATGAACCAGTGGGCTCAGGCAGTCCTCTCACCTCAGTCTCCCAAAATGCTGGGATTATAGGCATGAGCCACCATGCCTGGCTAGCAATAAAGTATTTTTAAATTAAGGTATGTACCTTATTTTCTTGACACAATACCATTGCACACCTTATATGTAACAATATAGTATAAACATAACTTCTATACGAACTAGGAAATCAAAGAATTTGTGTGACTCGCATTATTGTGGTCTGGAACTGAATCCACAGTACATCCAAGGTATGCCTGTACACCAATACAACTATATTTACATGATATTTACTCCAATTATTTATTTACACAGTAGAGAAATAGGATAGAATAGAAAAGAAAAAGGAAAGGAAAAAGTTGAAGTGGGGAAAGAGATTCACTAAACTACCTAAAATGGTAGGTATGAGTATTAAACTGCTGAGAGATGTGCTGGTGTCTATGAGCATATAATAAACTTGGCCACCTCCATTCATTGCCAGGTTATACACACACACACATATACACACACACACACCTCCCTCACTCTTTTCTCTATACTTAAATTAGTCTTTTTTGAGGCACTAAAGCTTTTCTTGCCAGAATGAAATGGAGTCAGCCTGGTGGCTGTAGGAACTTCTTGGAAGCCAATCCTTTGTACATAGAAGTGACTATAGATCAAATAAACATAGTACCTAAATCCAAACAAAATGTACATCCAATCCAACTTCTCTTTAGCCAGTTACAAAAACATGCTCATGTACAAATCTGTAGCTTTATAAAAGTTGGCAGATAGTTTAAACAGATGTCTTAGCAGTAATGGACTAATCAGTACAAATCTGTAGTTATCTGGCCCAAGGACCACCTGTTTGTGACCAGAAGCCAAAAGTAAGGGATGTGGGAGGAAAAAAAAAGTGATCAATCTGGCAAAATTAAGGGAAAGAGAAAACTAAACAGAATCAGATAACATGATGAATGGCCTAAATAAAACCTAACATGGTAAATGCTATATTTGTCTACCAAGAGATGTGAATCCTTAGATTCAATAATAAAAATGACAACAATCAGCTAAAATAAAATGATAGGAAAGAATGAAAATAAAAGGGCGAATATCAACATTTCAATAAAAGCTAGCAAAAATAAGAGTTGAAATATTAATATCAATAAAATATTTAAAGGTTAAAATAATTAAATAGCACACTAATGAAAGCTAGACACCACAGGGATGCAGCAGTTGTGAATTTTTATGCACAGAAAAACAAAGTATCAAAATATGTAAATCAATTCTATTAGAAAAAAATGAAGACTGAAAAGCCATGGTCAAAGCAGGAGGCTAAAATATATATGTTACAATTCAACAAATAACATATAAGTAAGGGGATTGTTTAAATAACTAACAAGGTGACCTGTAGATACTTATAGCTGTGCATACTTATGTAGGCAATTGGGTGGAGCTGAGGAGGGAACCACCTCCCTAAGTGTATGTGGGGGCAGGTTTCCTATTCAGCTGTAGCCCACTGTTACCAGGAGATTACGGGCCTAATATTTCTAGATATTTCAAAAGAATCTAAGATATTCTATTTATGAACACATACACACATATACATACACATATCAACTTTATGTCCAGAATAGGCAGAACACACATTTTTAAATGCCCATGCACATTTACAAAATTGATTATACGTTGGAATAGAGATTTTGGCCACAATACAACAAAAACTGTCATAAAATTATCATAACACAAACACCTAGAAATTAAAATTATTCCATAAATAACTCTATATTAATCAAAACAAAACCACATGCTATTAAGAAATGAACAACAATGCAAGCAGTATATATCAATACTTCAGAGGTAAAACCAAAGCAGGTTTTAGAAAAAAGCTTACATCTATTTTTAGAAATACATTTACTGGAAAATAAGAAACATGAAAAAATAAATGACTCAAGCATTTGATCAAATAAATCAAGTAAAACCCAAAATATATACGAAAGAGAAAAATAAGACAAAAACAGAAATACTGAACTAAAAAAGCCAACATGGTAGAAATAAAAAGGCAACTCAAATGTTGGAAATGTGAAAGATTCCAATAAATTTATTCCTTTATATAAATATACTTTCTTGGTGATGATATGTTTAATGAAAGAAGACATTTAATTAATTAATTTTTTTTTTTGAGTTGGAGTCTCACGTGGCTGGAGTGCCATGTAGTTGTTAAAGCTTTGGACAATTCAGGAAAAAACACACTGAAGATATTAAAGGTATGTGTGTGTTTATGGACTTCATTTTTTTAGAGCAGTTTCAGATTTACAATAAAATTGAGAAGGCATACAAATCTTTTGTATACCTACCTAACTCTCATCTCCGCTTCACCCCACCAGCCAGAACCTTTCCCATTATCACAGTGGTATGTTTGTTAAAACTGATGAACCTACACCGATACATCATTATCACAAAAAGTCCATCGTTTAATTAGGGTTCACTCTTGGTAGTATATGTTCTATGAGCTTGGACAAATGTATGGCATATATCTACCATTATAGTAGCATAGAGGATTTTCATTGCCCTAAAAACACTCTGTGCTCTGCCTATTTATCCCTCTCTCCCTTCAAGTCCCTGCGACCACTGATCTTTTTACTGTCTCCATAGTTTTGTCTTTTTCAGAAAGTCATATAGTTAAGGTATATTTTTAGTGTTATATTTCAAGCATAAATAAAAAATATTATATAAATTAATAAGGATTAAAATACTTCAGGAGGTACTAATTTTCTGTATATTTCTCATAACCCCTGGAGTATAAAATACAAGTCTTTCCTGGACATAGAAGGAAAAGTGGTTCATCTCTTTTCATACCAAATTAACCCACAAACGATTTCACGGGAACATAACATATGTTCTCCAATTCTTTCATAGAAGAGCTAATCCTGTTAAAACCCAAAATATCAGCAGCATGTGTTTCCAGAATTCAAGCTTTACAACATTATAATTTAATGGGCACACTCTACTTAGTAAGCCGTTAATCCAACTTCAAAAGAGCACAGCATACCTCTGTCAGGGTAGGCTTCATGCTACACTCACAACATTTATGCAGATAAAAAATATCCAGCAACTCATTAATCTCTTTTACTGGTGTGTGGAAAACAGACTTAGATTTTGGCAGGGGATGGTGGGGGCAGGGAATGAGAAGTAAAATTACATGTTATGCTGAGATTTGAGGTAGAGGCTGCACACCGTAAAGGACATCCTCTTAATTATGCATGTAAAAATATAGGTAGGGTGACAGGAAAAGTAAATAAGAGATAAAAGTTGAATTTAAATGGGAGGCACTACTTACAATTCAGTTCAATTCAATTCAATTCAATGTAGGCATTTGTTAGAACAAATTCTGCTGTGATCTTAAAAAAAAAAATCCTAGGCAATCATATTATTTTACCCCTAAATACATCACTATGTATGTCTCACAGATAAGGATTTTTTTTCTAACAGAAACACAGTATTACGCCCAACAAAATTAACAATAAATTCTTATTTGTGTGCTTTAATATATTTTGTTCAGAAATAGAGTTTAGTAAACAACCTAACAGGATACAAAAAAACCCTTACAAAGATCTTGCTAAAATTGCAGAAGGCTGGTATTAGAATATACAAATATACTAATAGACATCATATTGTTATTGTTTGATACAGATTAGGGATGTTTCCAGTTAATTGGCAGTGGCTGATTAGAGGAGGATTAAAAATTAGATAACCATTATAAAGGATAGCATATGGTTAAATATAATACATGTCTGTATTACTCATATACTTTTACAATATTCATCATAAACCTATTTTTAACAAATTCTAGTTTTGATTTATATACATATTAAGAATACAAAAAAGCAAAAAAAAAGAAAACGGAATAAAGATTTTATTAAACAGTCTAAGTCAATATTAAAAAGCTTTATGTCATAGAACTGTAGACTTTTCTTGTTCATTAAAAACATTTTTTGAGTTCCAGAATGATTGTTTCACATTTGCACATAAAACCAACTGCTAGGCTAAGCTTCATTATAACTAGAATAATCCAGAATAAATTTAAGGAGATAATTTCTAAGTTTGCTTCTAGCAGTAAAGGTTCACAAGCCTAAAATATACTATTTTATGTAGATCATTTTACAAGAGATTACAGGGGATCTTATAGGTCATCTAGCCCAATCTCATTTTCAATGCTGGGAAACCTGGCTTAACATAATAGTAATACTTTATATGAGCACTAAAGTTTTGATACTAAAAACAACTCATGCCAACCTTATCTGTTATATTTTAAAGGTTCTAGATTTGTTTAGCAGTCCAACTCTGCTCTGGTATTTTTAAATATGCCCTGATTCTGATTTCTTAAGTTTTGACTATGACTGATTTTCTCAGGTCAATGCTTCTGCCCCTAATCTGGTAATAGGACCCTAGCCCTAGATTGCTTCCTGTACTTCATAGCTTATTTTTCTTCCTTATAGCTTAATAGGAAGATTCTGAGCCTCCTCCTTGAACATCCAGGCTTTCAATTTACCCTATTAAGAAGTAAAGTAATCTTGAACCATTTAGATTATGGTTCCTTAGGTGCTGTGGGATATTTTAAATTTTTGAAGAAAAAATAACTTTCCTGAACATCTACTGGATATCACGCCAAATATCAGGTGAGAGAGTTCATAATTTCAACAGTAAGTCACAGTACATTAGTGTCACTGACATCATATTTTTGCCAAGTTGAAGTTTTGGTAGTTGCTATAATAAAAAGCATAAGAATCACTGTGGAATAGGACATGAGAGTGGCAGTGTCCAATCTGATCCTAACGTTTGAGAAGTTGTACAGTGTAAAACAGGTGCACATATCCCATTGGTAACTAATTGTGGTTAGAGAATGAAAGAAAATATTATTATTCTGAAATTTGTCTGTTTTTTTCCCCTACAGGCTACTAAGTTTTTAGACATAAATGTTTATTAAGTTATTTGACATAATTATCTAATAAATGAAACAGTTGGGTATTTCTTCTGGTATAGTGGAACTATGGAAAAAATTATCAATACACTAAAAGCTGGGAAATTTCTGAAATATAGATTCTTCTACTGTATGTATTTGGAACACTGTATTTATTCACTCAACAAATAAGTATTAAGCAGCTATTGTGTTTCAGGAACTGTTTTAGATTCTGGGAATCCAGCAGTGAATGAGATAAACAAAGCATCTGCTCCCTGGGTCTATATGTTTTCATGGAGAGATAATAGACAATTCTAAAAATGGGCAAATGCTATAAAATATTATACAAAATAACGTGATAATGACAGGAATGGAGAAGAAGTAAGTTTAGGCAGGGTGTTGAGGGGGAATGGCTCTTTGAAAAGGTAATTTGCACTGAGACACATCAATGACAAGAGAACCATTCAAGGCATGTTTTTGAAAAAGAACATGTTTTACTCATCAACTACTAACTCGTTCTATGTTTTAATATTTTTTGTTCTCTTTAATTATTTTCTAAGCAGATGCCTCAATTTATATCAAGGAAATTACTGTTTTCTATTTTTGAAAAGGATTCATGGATTTTTTGTGGGCCATGAGAAAAATCATCTGACTTTTCCTAAATGACAAAGTGGTATTTAAGTAGAGGCGTAACAAGTAATTGTTTGCTAGGTGCGTATTAGCTGGCCATGCTCTAGTACAGTGATTAAAAAAATAAATAGGATATTGGTTCTGATCACTTTCCTTTGAGCTAACAAATGCTCTAAGAACATAAAATTAGAAAGACAGTAGGATAATTTATGTTGCTTATTTCCTTATATATCTTTTTACAAATCACAAGTTGGATATATCCTCTTTCCCACTCTATGAGGCATAGATTCCCAATATTCGATGGCAATAAGTACTACTGGATTCAAGCACAGTAGTACTGATGCCTTTCAGATCTTTAAATTATATTACCTCTCTACTTGGCTTCAACCTATTTTATTTGTACCATAATGTAAGTTATATATGAATTTGTGGAACATACTAATGTTTATATCTATTGTTTTCTTTAAAAATGTGAGTTTATTAGAGAAGTGCCAAACTAAGAAATCCAGATATAGTTGTGTAGTTAGTTTGAGGTTTTAATTGGGAGATCTCTAAGGTAGCCGCTGTCATCATTCCTAGTTCTCTTTACAACCTTGCTTCAAGGTTGGCACAGATTTCCAATGAGTAGGAAAGCAAAATCAGTACCCTTTCTTCTCTGCATTTGTCTTCTACTTCAATATTATAAGTAATCTCATGGGTTGTGGGGCATTAAAAATAAGTTCTCCTTTCAAAAAGAGTCATCATGTAACCAACTTTTTTTTTTTAATGACTAAAGAAAATCTGAAAGAATAATAGACTGGGAATTGAGAGATCAAGGCACTGGCCCTGCTGTGCCAATAACAAAATGTATGTGTGACTTTGGGTATTTCACAAATGTATGTGTGACACTGGATCTCTGTGGTAGGCAGCTTCTAAGATATTTCCCAATGATCCCCTCCGCCTGTATTACTTTTGTGTAACCCCCTCCCCTTTTCATTGTGGGCTAAACCTAGTGTCTCACTTCTAAGGAATAGAATACAGTAAAGGTGATGGGATGTCTCTTCTAAGTTTAAGTTATAAAGAGACTGTGAATTCCCTTTCTGGCTTGCTTTCTCCATGGCACACCTTGAGGGAAGCCAGCCGCCATGCTATAAGCTGCCCTGTGGGAGGCCTGTAGGAACTAATCTTTCCAGTGAACATTCATTGGGGATCTGAGACCTTCATTCCAACAGTGCTTGAACAGGATCTTGCCAACAGACATGTATATGGTCTTGGAAGTGGATCCTTTCTAAGTCAATCCTTGTAATCAGACCACATTGGTTGCAGCCTTGTGAGCAGCTCTGAGCCAGAGGACCCAGCTAAGCTGCCCCATGATTCCTGAACCACAGAAATTGTGAGATAATAAATGTTAGTTGTTTTAAGTCACTATGTTTCGAGATGATCTACTATGTAGCAATAGATAACTACTACAGTCTGTGTTTCCTTATCTATTATTGTCTCTGTTAAATAAAGAGTTTGAATTAAACAAGCTTTTGAGTCTCTTTCTAGCTCTAAGATTCAATGACTATATGTTAGTAGCAAAGGCATAAGAAGAGAAAACACACATAGACAGACAAACTCAAATTTCATGTCCTAATAGTAAAATTCTCAGTTTAAAAATCTATGGTAGGCCAGGCGCAGTGGCTTACGCCTATAATCTCAGCACTATGGGAGGCCAAGGCAGGAGTATTGCTTCAGCCTGGGAGTTCAAGACTAGCCTGGGCAACATAGCAAGACCTCATCTCTACAAAATAATAATAATAATAATAATAATAATAATAATAATAATTTGATGAGGTGATACATGCCTGTAATCCTAGCTACTTGAGAGTTTGAAGAGGGAAGGATCGCCTGAGCCCAGGAGGTTGAGGCTACAGTGAGCTATGATTGTGCCATTGCACTCCAGTCTGAGTGACAGAGTGAGAGCACAACTCAAAACAAACAAACAAACAAATACATTTATGGTAGTTTTGAAATAAGGTCCAAGATTTGGTCATTTGCACATGGATATATTAAGGCCTCAAGTATGCTTACTAGCAACACTGCAATTAAGAGGAAAAAATTGTTTTCATATAAAGTATGCATTGTTAATGGGGATATTCAAAATTCATATTTGTCCACTTCAAGAATTTGACATATTTGAATTAACAAATATATCATACTTGGCAGCCTTTGCATTAAAAACATTAGAATGACATAATGGTTATAAATGTCAATAATGTACAAAAATATCTTATATTTATGTTAAACCAACAAGATATTTTGTTGAAATTATGTGTTATGTGCCTAAATTTATCTTATTCTAAAGCTCTTTCTGAAAATAGTGCTTGCAAGTAGACTTGGTAGACTGTGATAAGTCCTAGGGAAATTACTACATTTTTTTTTTTAGTGGGATATAACCAGTAGTCATTAGTAGAGACAAAACAGAATAATAAAAAATACTCAATATCTCTAAAAGCAGGCAGAAAAGGGGGAAAAAGAATAGCTGACACAAGAAGAAAACAAAGCAGTAGATTTAAATCTAAGGTCTTTCTACTAAATTTAAAAAGTGTTAGAGAAAATGACACAACATAGTGGAGTAATCAGTACAACAGGAGTGAAGAAACTTGTTTTAGACCTATTTTTGCTACTTTTTAACTTTGTAACTTTGGAAAGTGGTTGAATTACTTGAGTTGAAAACAACTTTGGTAACTTCCAATTATAAAACTATGACTCTAATGAAAAATGTATGAACTATAACTCCTAAATGTCTAAAAATATAAAACAAATGGTGGTATACTATAATTCCATGGGCTATCCTTTAAAGTATTTATAAAACCATGGCGAAGCCGGGCTCAGTGGCTCAGCCTGTAATCCTGCGCCTTTGGGAGGCTGAGGTGAGTGGATTGCCTGAGCCCGCGGGTTCGAGACGAA